>NC_085843.1:45234200-45511700 GCF_035594765.1 Anolis carolinensis | reverse complement strand
AAATCGCAGAGGGAGAGGGAAAGCGGCAGAGAGAGGGGGCGAAGCTAAGAGGCGCGGAGGCATTGAGAAGAAAGGACGCAGGAGATGCGAAGACGCAAAGAAGTGTAAAGGAAAAAGGAGAAAATAATTGTGGGAGAAAAGGTGAAAGAAGGAGGAAGGAGAAATAAAGCGGAGACCTCTGACTAAAGAAGAGCAAGGGAAGGGGGAAAGGAGAGAGAGAAGACAAGCAGGAACGTGAAAAGCCCGGCTGGGGACAATCAAAGGAGGAGAAAAGCAATAAATAATTTGAAAACTTGAATGGACAGGATTGGACAGGAAAAAAGAATGGACTCTCAATTGCTGGCAATAATTAATTAATTAATCTTGATTATTATTATTATTAAAATACTGAAAGATTAATCAAAACAATATAATACAATTGGATACAATTATATGAATTATATGGTCTATGAAATGAATTGATAGATTAAAACTGACTGGAAAATAACTTACAACATAATCAACTACCCACCCCCCAAAGAATAACCCAACTTGGAAGAAAAAAACATCCAACTGACCTTGACGAGAGTTTGTTTTGGCTACGGCGTGGACCAGCCAAAACAAAGGAGGAGCAATGCAGATGAAGAAGAAGGAAGTGACAAAGAGGAAGCGGAGAAGAGGAGGAACGCAAAGATGCTAGAAGCCAACATTGAAGGGCGGAAGAAGGGCAAAAGAAGGAAGAAGGCAACAGGAAGAGGTGGGAATACCAGAGCAGAGAGACTTTAGACTATAGACTATAAATTTAAAAGTAAAGGAGTGGAATTGCATAGAGATATTGAGGGGATATTACTAGAAAACAACATGGAAGAAGGACATAATACAGAACATTTATATTTCAATACAGAAAATAATATAGAAGGAAAGTAAGTAGAAGAAAGATAAGGAAAAACTAAGGGAAAGACAAAAAGGTACAAAGATATATTAGATTTAAAATTATGAAAAAATTGATTTAATACAAGAGCCAAGAGAAATTACTTAACAAAATTGATTACTTATATTTAAAAAAATGATCAAGGCGTAAGACAACTATATAATCTTCAAATTTTACCACATTTTTTTCCTTTTTTCTAAAGATAATATTAAAATAAAATAACAACAATAATAATTAATAATTAAAAATAATACAAAATAAAATAAAAAGATGTTTTCCCAAGAAGCAAAGAGGGATTTAAAGGAAGAAAAGAAACAAAATATAGGAGCCCTGGGACAACCAAGGAGAGGCTCACTGCCAGAAGATTTCACCTTAAAAGATAGTTTGAAGGAGATTCAAAACATTTCTGATAAACAAGACAAAATGCAAGAACAAATGACAATTATGAGAAAGGAACTTGCAGAGGATATGGGAGAAATGAAGAGAGACATGGGAGAAATAAGAAATGAAATGTCAACATTACAGAAGGAGATTAGCGAGTTAAAACAAGAGAAACAACAAATTATATCTACTCAAGAAGAACCGAAAACAAAAATAGACATAATGGAAGAAAAATACACTAAAATTGAGTCAAAACAAGAAAGATATGATCAACAACAAATGGAATACCAGTTGAGATACCGAAATGTCATGGAAGAACCCAAAGAAGATATCAGACAAATCATAATACAGATAACAGCTAAATTGATGGAGTATTCCGAAGAAGACATGAGCGAAGAAATTGACAGAGTATATAGAATATCCACTGGCTATGCCCGACGCAACAAAGTGGAGAAAGATGTCATAGTGCACTTTACTAAGAAAAGAATAAAGGATCAAATACTAAAAATAAACAACAATACACCAACTTATTACAAAGGAAGAAAAGTGGCAATTTTGAAATAGATACTGTCTATGATTTTGGCAAAGAGAAGAAAATATTTATTTCTGACAGACAAGCTAAAAATATATCAAATTAGATTTCGGTGGGAACACATTGAAGGCCTAATGTTAACATATAAGGAAGAAAGAATCTCGATAACAACTGAGGAAAAAGCATGTGCTTTTAATGACAGACTGATGTGGGATATGGAAGGCAAAGACCCAAGAAAGAGAGCCAGAACAATTTCTCCAAATAGGACGGATCTGTATAGTGGAATGAACCCTACGATTTTGGACAACTTGGAGGAAGAGGAGGAGGAAGAAGAAAAAGATGGAATGGACAATTAAATGTTATTCAAATAATGTCAATGGGCTAAACTCCCCCGATAAAAGAAATAAAATATTTGGACAAATTAAGAAGGGTAACTACGATTTAATTGCATTCCAAGAAACACATATTAAACAAAAACATGTGTCACACCTAACAAAGAAAGACTTGGGAAAGAAATTCATTTCAGCAGCAGCAGAAAAAAAGAGAGGGGTGATAATCTATGTAAAAGAAAGTATCTCAGCCAAATTGGCATTCAAAGACAATGATGGAAGAATCATTGGAGTGTGTTTACAGAGAAGAAATCAAAATTTGCTGGTTTGCAATATTTATGCACCAAACGGGCCCAAAACTAAATTTGTAAAATTACTAATGGATTTAATCTCAGAGCAAAAAATTGACAACATAATACTAATGGGAGATTTTAATGGAGTATGTGATATTAACATGGACAAAAACAATAAAGGGAGGAAAAAAGGCCCACTAGACTTGGGAAAATTACCCAGAACTTTCATGGAGATTCAGAAAGAATTTGGATTACAAGACAGCTGGAGATCACACTACCCAAAGGAAAGAGACTATATATATTATTCTGGCAGGCATAACAGCTGGTCCAGGATAGATATGGTTTGGACTACAAAGGACTACAAAGGTCATTACTACCCAAATCAACTCAATTAAAATATTACTTAGAAGGGATACGGACCATTTTGCAATAGAAATGATAATGAACAAAAGAATGAGAAAAAAAATGGAGACTAAATGAGAATTTATTACACAAGGTAGAAGATATAGAGAGAAATAAAAAATTACTTAAAGAATATTTCAACTTGAACAATACCCCAAAAGTTGACATACAGACAATATGGGATGCAAGTAAAGTGGTAATGCGTGGGAATTTTATTCAACAAAATTAGAGCTGTAATAAAGAAAGAAATAACAAGATGCTAAAGATTCAACAAGAAATTCGAATAACAGAAGGAAAACTTAAGAAGAACCCTAAAGACAAAAAATTGAATAATGAACTGGAATTTTTGAACAAACAAAGAAACAGTCTAGAATTAGAACAGAGAGCAAGAGGATTGAAATTTATAAAACAGAATAACTTTCAAAACACTAATATACCTGGGAAGTGGATGACGAGAAGACTGAGGCAGAAGAAACAAGTGCAATGGGTCACTCAAATAACCACAAATAACAAAACCTATATGAAGGATCAAGAAATATTGAACCAATTTAACAAATTCTACAAGAATCTATATTCTGCGCCGGGCTGTGGCACAGCTGGCTAGTAACCAGCTGCTATAAATCACTACTGACCGAGAGGTCATGAGTTCAAAGCCCGGGTCGGGTTAAGCCTCCGACCATAAAAAAAAATAGCCCCGGCTTGCTGTTGACCTAGCAGCCCCGAAAGACAGTTGCATCTGTCAAGTAGGGAAAATTTAGGGACTCTTTATGCAGGAGGCTAATTTAACTAATCTACAACACCATAAAACTGCTCACGAAGAAAAGAAGAGGAAGAACAGCCATCAATGGACGGTGAAGCAACAGCTCCCCCTGTGGCCGGAAATCGTGAAGCTGGAAAGATGTTAAAAAATGCCTCTGTGTCTGTCTAAAAAAACTGAATGTTGTTTGTCTATTGGCATTGAATGTTTGCCATATATGTGTTCATTGTAATCCGCCCTGAGTCCCCTTCGGGGTGAGAAGGGCGGAATATAAATACTGTAAATAAATATAAATACTGTAAATATAAGACAGAGAATATTAAGAAGGAAGATATAGTAAAATATTTTAAAAAACAAAGGACACAGAAGTTATCAGAAAAGGACAGAGAACTCTTAAACAAGGATGTAACAGAAGAGGAAATTGAAAAAGCAATACAAAAATTAAATACATCAAAAGCTCTGGGACCGGATGGCCTAATGACAATTTACTACAAAAATTGAAAAAGGAATTGATTCCAATGCTAAAATTGACAATAAATCAAATTCTACATACTAAGAAAATGCCAAAATCATGGAAAGTTGCCAACATTTCAATGATATATAAAGACAATTCGGACCCGACCAATGTGAAAAATTATCGACCAAACTTTTTGCTAAACATTGACTATAAAATCTTCACTAATATAATGGCCGATAGACTGAAAATCTTCCTGGCATCGTGGATCAAAGAAGATAATCAGGCTTTCTTCCAAATAGAAACATCAAAGAAAATGTCAGAAATATTATAAATGCATTAAAATATTATGAATATCATAATCAAAAAGAATTGGCAATCATGGCAATAGATGCAGAGAAAGCATTCAATAATTTAAATTGGAATTTTTTAAAATTAATACTAAAAGAAATGGCTGCAGGACATTATTTTATTAATGCAATTGAATCAATATATGAGGACCAGGAAGCCAGCATCTGGATAAATGGCCAAGAAGGAGAAAAAATAAAAATAGGAAAAGGAACAAGACAAGAGTGTCCTCTTTCCCCTCTCATCTTTATATTAGCATTGGAACTACTGCTAAACAATATAAGAGAAGATGACAATTTAAGAGGATTAAAAATAGGGAAAGAACCCTTCAAAATAAGAGTCTTCGCAGATGATCTTATATGCACAATAGAAGACCCTATTAATAATATTAAATTATGGCTGGAAAAATTTGAAAAATTTGGGAAAATATCACGATTTAGAATTAACAAGGAAAAATCTAAAATTTTAACTAAAAACATGACAAAAACAAAACAAGAAAGTCTACAAGATCTCATAGGGCTCCGTAGTGAGAAGAAAATCAGATATTTGGGGATAAATTTAACAGCTAAAAACTTACAGCTTTTGCAAAACAACTATACTTGTTTATGGAAAGAAATTAGTAAAGATCTACAGAAATGGACATATTTAAAACTTTCACTATTAGCTAGAATTTTGACTATTAAAACAAATGTGTTACCGAAATTAATGTACCTATTCCAAAATTTACCAATTATAAGATGCAGTAAACCTTTTAAAGAATGGAACAAAGAAATTTCAAAATTCATTTGGCTTGGCAAAAAACAAAGAATAAAATATACAAATTTAACAGATGACAAAAGGAGAGGTTGTTTTGGACTTCCGAATTTAAATTTATATGCAGAAGCATGTACCCTAGAATGGGTAAAGGATTGGGCATTACTTAGCAAAAAGAAAACACTTACACTTGAAGGACATGATTTAAGAGCAGGTTGGCACACCTATCTTTGGTATAATAGGAAAAGAATAGAATTTTTTTGGGGGGGAATCTCTTTATTAGGGCATCATTATTAAAATTTGGGAAAAATGCAAAACAAATTTCTATAATAAAACACCCTTATGGATATCACCGTTAGAGGCATGTCAAAGAAGAGAATTAAGATGGAATATATGGCCAACATATGAGGACTTACTAGAAAGAAACAATTCTAACTGGGAATTAAAAAGTATAGAGAAATTAAAAACCAAATTCGACAAAATCTCTTGGTTTCAATACAGACAAATACAAGACTATTTTAAAGAAGACAAAAAAATTAGTTTCATGGAAAAAAATTCAATATGGGACAAAATAATTCATAGTACGAAAAGGATAATAGCAAAAACCTATAAAGTACTTCTAGAGTGGAATACAGAAGAGGAAATGGTAAAATAATGCATGATCAATTGTTCAAAAAATATTGGAAGAACGGGGACTTCCGGTGTGTGGAACATGGCGGGGAGTCCGGTCCTCTGTGTCCTCAACCAGGGACCAGCCTAATCCTAGCGGTTGGGTAGAGCAAAGTGCTCCCTCTCCTGCGTGGATAGATACGAGGAGACTGCGTATCCCACGGCATCACCCGAAGGTCTATAGAGGAGGTCCCCCCTCAAGGGAGATCCCCTAGAAAGACCCGGGATTCAGGTGCCACAGGGAAAGGCGAACCGCGCTTTAGGCGAACCGGCGTGCGCCCCTGGCAATCGCGGTATTCTCCCCAGCCCACACACATCAACAACCACGAATTGGAAAAAGAAAACTTTCAAAGAAAGAACTTCACCGACAGTGGGTAAGAAATCTTACTTGACTCGATATCAGCTGGATAACCTAAGCTGGATAACCGTTTGGAGGTTTGCGGGGGAAAGTGAAAGTGAACAGAAGATGGTTTGGCGGCTGGGTAAGTGATTAATGATAACAGCTACATTGGTGAGAGAAGCTCCCACTTACTAACTAATTAATCTTGGCTAAGATAAACAACTGTCTTTTCGACCTTTCTTTGCTTGGATCAGCGAACATACAATATACAATTGTATAGAGGGGGGAAAAAAACCAATCTGAGTTCGAGTAAGATTGCTCACAAGAGTCTGGATACAAGAGACCCACTCTATATTTGAGGCAACCTTAATCTTAATCTTAAAGTTTAGAGCCGAATGTACAAAAGCACTAAAGTACTAATATACAGATCGAAAGGTCTATAAAGAAAATAAAATGGCGAATGCTGACTACTGACCTTGGAAACGTCGTCTTGGGAAAGATAAGGAAGCCCTTGGAGGACCCAGTGGTGAAGGCAGAGCCAAGGGGGAAGAGAAGAGAAGGGAGAGCGAGAGTGCAACGCCAACTCCCGCGAGAGGAGGAAAGAAGCGAGAGGACTGGGGGAAAGTGGAATTGGAAGCCACGCTAGTACATAAGTTCCGGAGTGAAGTATCGCGAGATTGGAAGGGAGAACAATAAGGTATAATAAGGAAAACATACAGAGACTGATATTGGGAAGACCACGGAAGAGAAGTGAAGTGAGTGAAATTTAACTTCAACCAACGGAAAGGTTGAGTAGCCCAGAGAGGGGTGTTGGAGAGAGGATTGGGGAGAAAAGAGACAAAGATAAAGGCAAGCCTAATATTTAATTGCCCCTAATGCAAGCACTGAGATCTGAACTCTCTACAATCAAATACCCCGAAGAAAGACCCCCGAACTCAACACCTTAGAGAGGCGTAAGGGGTGAAAGAGTGTATCTCAAAAAACTGCGCAAACTATAGAGGCCTGAAGCAATACTCCCCCAAGGTACCACTAATCAATCAATTAAGGAAGGAACCTATTGTAATTCCTAGGCATAATAGAAGGTGCTAACCATAAATAGAGGGATATTAGTGATACCCAACAATACCCAAGGAACAAAACAGATAAATTTTTGCAAAGATAATAAAAAAACAAATAAATCCTTGATCCTGTATTATAAAACATTTTAAATTAAATCAAATCAAATCAAAGGGGAAATGGCATACAAATTAAGAGATAGAGACAATAAAGACCCCAAGATGTTGCAAAAAAGGACCTCTATCTCAGAGGAACCAAATATAAGAGACATGACTGATACAATTCTCAAGGAATTGCAACGGATGCAAGAGAAGCAGGATGCCTACCAAAAGTTAGCACAGGAACAAATGCTAGACTTTAAGAAAGAAATTAAGGAGGAATTAAGAACAATGAAACAGGAAATCGGGACAATAAATCAGGAATTACAAGATTTAAAATTGGAAAAGGCAGAAATTAGAAGCTCACAGGAAAAAATACGAAAAGAAGTACAATTGTTGGACTTGGAGACAGTCAAAATTAAATCGAGACAAGAACTGTTGGAGTCAAAAGAGCTAGAGTATCAGTTAAGGTTTCGAAATGTCTGGGAGGAGGCGAAAGAGAACATAAGAAGAATCATAATTGAAATTATAGCAAACATCCTGAACTGTTCTACTGATGAAGCGGAGGACAGAACGGATAGAATATATAGAATCGACACAAACTATGCAAAAAGGAACAAAACGCCGAGGGATGTGATTGTGAACTTTACAAAAAAAATATTCAGAGACGAAATATTAAAAATTAATAATACGAATACAATAACTTTTAAAGGCGAGAAAATAGTGATCTTGAAAGAATACCCGACTGAGACTCTTAATAGAAGACGAAAGTATCAATTCCTTGTGGATGAATTAAAAAAACATAAAATAAGATTCAGATGGGAGAAGACAGAGGGTCTAATGACCACTTATAAGGGAGAGAAATACTGGATTACCTCCGAAGCGAAAGCAAGAAACTTCTATAAAAAAATGAAAAAAGAAACAGAAGAGGAAGAGAAATCGGATGAAGAGGATCAATTCAGAACTTCAAAGTCATGAGCAAATGTATACAAAAAAAGGGCGCTTGACCAAGAATTCCTAGAACACCAAAGCAAACTAAAGAAAGGCCAAGACAATCAGGAAGAAAAGGTAGAGGATAAAGAAGGGGAAGAAGAGGAGGAGGAAAATCAAATAACACTTTCAGAAGAAGAAGAGGAGAGAACTGAAGGCGAAAAAAGAGAAGAAGCACTATGAGAAGACATTTGAAAATTTATACATGTAATGTGAATGGCTTAAACACACCCCAGAAAAGAAATAAAATATATAACTCTCTTAAGAAATTAGACTATGACATAATTTCGTTACAGGAGACACACATAAGGCATGGCCAAGAGAAATTTCTAACACAGCTCAAATTAGGCCAGGAATTCCACTCATCATATATACAAAAGAAAAGAGGAGTAGTAACATATGTTAATCCCAAATTACAAGCCCAACAAACATTTAAAGATATGGATGGAAGAATATTGGGAATTACAATAAATATAGAAAACTTAAAAATATTAGTGATAAATATATATGCTCCAAATGAGACTAAATCAAAATTTGTGAAAAAATTAAAGGAATTAATGTACGATAAAGAATTTGATAAGATAATCTTAATGGGGGACTTCAATTGAGTGATGAATTGTGAAAAAGACAGAAACCCGGGTAGAAAGAGTAGGGGCAAAAAATATAAAGGACTCTTATCAAAAGAATTCAAGGACTTCAAAGAGGAATATGATTTAGATGATGTGTGGAGATCACACCACGAGAATGAAAGAGACTACACTTTCTTCTCAGCAAAGTATAAAAGCTGGTCACGCATCGATATGGTCTGGGTCTCTAAATCCCTATCCCCCTTAGTCCAAAAGATTAAAATTTTACCGAGGTTGGATACAGACCATAATCCCATAGAGCTAATATTAAATCAAAAGGAAAGGCATTGAAGATGGAAATTGGATAGTAACCTGCTGAAAAGGAAAGAAGATATAGGAAAAAAACAGGACTCTTCTGGAAGAATTTTTTAAAATAAATGTCAATCACGAAACACCCCTTCATATAGTTTGGGAGGCAAGCAAAACCACCATGAGAGGCTACTTTATTCAGCAGGAAGTTTGGAAAAAAAGAGAAAAACAAAAACATATTAAATCTATAATTGATGAAATTTCAAAAATTGAAAGAGAATTAAAAAGTAACCCAAATGACCTTGTTCTGCTACAAAAATTAGAGATGACACAAAAAAAGAGAGAATTTTTCGAATCGGAAGAAAGAGCAAAGCAAATGAATTATATTAAACAGACACATTTTGAATCTGCTAACAAACCGGGGAGATGGCTCTCTAGAAAATTAAGGGGGAAAAAAGAGGCCACAAACATAACTAGAATAAGGATAGGGGGAAAATATCATTGTCTGGAGGAAGACATCTTAAAACAGTTTTCAAAATACTACAAGCAATTATATGGGAAAGATTCGATAGAAAGGGAAAAGATAACTAGCTATTTGGGAAAGCTAAAACTCCAAAAAATCACAGAAAAAGAGAGAGAAGATCTTAACAAAGAAATCTCTAAAAAGGAAATACAAATGGCCATAAAGAAATTTGACAGTTCCAAGTCACCAGGCCCAGACGGTCTGACGGCTGTCTACTACAAGACTTTTGAGAAGGAGTTGATACCGTACCTCCATAAAATAATGAACGATATAAGAGAAAATGAGAAAATGCCAGATTCGTGGAAGGAGGCTTTGATTACAGTAATACACAAAGAAAATTCTGATCCAGAGGAGATAAAAAATTATAGACCTATTTCACTGCTAAATGTTGATTATAAAATCTTTTCAAATATAATTGCAGAAAGAATGAAATCCTTCCTAAAAAATTGGATAAAGGAAGAACAATCTGGTTTTCTTCCAAACAGGAATATTAAAGATAATATAAGATTAGTAGTAGACCTATTAGAATATTACGAATCCCACAACCAGCATGAAATTCTATTTTTGGCAGTAGACACAGAGAAAGCGTTTGATAGGGTAAACTGGGATTTCTTCAAACTTTTAATACAAGAACTCGATATGGGATACTACCTCCAAAATTCAATTGAGGCTATATACCAAAATCAAAAAGCTAAAATTTTAGTCAATGGGAAAGAAACAGAAGAATTTGTAATTGAAAAAGGAACACGTCAGGGGTGTCCCCTATCGCCCTTAATCTTTATAATGACTCTAGAGACCCTATTAATTAACATCAGATCGAATACAGAATTACAGGGGGCTAATATCCAAGGAGTACAATATAAGGTACAGGCGTATGCGGATGACATTATATGCTTTATTGAAGATCCAGTTAACAAGGGAGAAAAATGGATATCGACTATTAAAGAATATGGTGACATTGCAGGATTAAAGATTAATATGAGTAAAACAAAAGCCCTCGCTAAAAATATAAATAAGAAAAAACAGGAGTTAATATCAAAAACATTGGGTATTGAAATAACCTCCAAAATTAAATACTTGGGTATAAGCATCTCCCCAAAAAATTCCCAACTATTAAAAAATAATTACGAAAAATTTGGAAAAATATAAAAAAAGACCTAGAAAATTGGAAAAATTTAAAAATTTCTCTGTTGGGTAGAATCTCAGTAGTGAAAATGTCCATCCTTCCGAAAATGTTATTTTTGTTTCAATGCCTACCTATTTTAAGGAATCAGAAATGCTTCATAACATGGAATAAAGATTTGAGCAGATTCATATGGCAGGGGAAAAAACCCCGAATAAAAAGGATAAACCTAATTGATGACAAAAGAAGGGGTGGGTTTGCCATGCCAGATTTGAAGACGTATTACGAAGCCAGTAACTTAAGTTGGATAAAAGATTGGATTCAATTAAAAAATAAAAAAAATTTAACATTAGAGGGATTTGATTTAAGAGCCGGTTGGCATTCATATTTATGGTACGACAAAATTAAAATCGAGAAAAATTTTGGAAATCACTTCATTAGATCGGCGCTTATAAAAACTTGGAACAAATATAAACTAAGAATGTATAATAAGACCCCGACATGGATCTCCCCTCTCGAGGCGGTCCAAAGGAGACTTCTAGGTTGGTCACAATGGCCCAAATACGAAAATCTAATAAAACTGCAAGGATCAGAATATGTATTAAAATCCCAACAGGAGTTGAAAACAGAATATAAAAATATAACTTGGTTACAGTACGGCCAATTGAAGGAATATTATAAAAAAGATGAAATAAAGGGTTTCATGGGGAAAAACAATCTCTGGGACAAAATACTATTCTCAACAGGCCACCTAATCTCAAGAATTTACAAAATATTACTAGAATGGAATACAGAGATAGAACAGGTAAAGAATAATATGGTTAAATGGGCCACAGATATAGGAAGGCCCATCCAAATGGAAGAGTGGGAAGCATGCTGGAGAAGGAAGTTAAAATACACATATTCTTACCAGTTAAAAGAGAACTGGATGAAGATGTTTTACAGGTGGTATATCACCCCCCCAAAATTAGGAATGATTAATAAAACTAAAAACTACAAATGTTGGAAATGCGGTGAAAAAGAGGGAACCTTCCATCATATTTGGTGTGAATGTAAAAAAGCGAAAGAATATTGGAATAAAATACATGAAATTATACAAAATATGTTGAATATAAAAGTGAAAAAGACTCCAGAACTCTACTTGTTAGGAATTTTTAAAGAATCCCAGGACATAAATGAGGAAAAACTAATGACATATCTAACCACTTCGGCCAGAATGTCATACGCCAGATATTGGAGACAGAAAGTAATACCTAAGACAGAGGAATGGTTAACTAAAGTGGCGGAAATAAAAAATATGGATAGGCTAACCTATTTAATAGCAAAGAATCAGGGCAGTCCAAAGAAAGAAACAAACTGGCAAGCAATAGAAAAGTACTTAGGAACTAACATGGCTACAAAATAGGATCGGAAAATAAAGAATAAAGGAAGGACTATATAAATAACAATAATTAAATAAAGAAAATAAATTAATTTTTTATATACAAAAAAGAAGAAGAAGAAGAAGAAGAAGAAGAAGAAGAAATTCCAGAACACACCCTAAGATTGAGTCCAAACCTAATCACAGATCCCGTGAAGAAGACAATAAAATAGCAATGGGAAAAGAAGCAAGTAAAGAGGAACAGATGAAGAATTTTCAAAATGAAAAAGACAGACCTACCTGCCGAGTGAAGTGGAAGTCGACCCCCCCTTCCCCATCTTCCCTATTGTTTCTCTCTCTCTCTCTTTCTTTTTTTCTCTCTTCTTTTTTCCCTGCCCCCACTTTACTCCCCCCTCCTCCCCCCTCCCATGGTGTGTTCTTTGTTTTTGCTTTTTTTGTTTTTTTATATTATTTTATCTTATCTGTATATACATATATATGTACAAAAGTATAATAAAAATTATTTATATAAAAAAATTGGAAGAACAATAGCTTTAAATGAATGGGAAACAATGTGGACCAAGAAAATTAACTATACATACGCATATGAGCTAAAAGAAAATTGGTTAAAAATAGTGTACCAATGGTATATGTCTCCACAGAAAATAGCCAAAATTTCAAAAAAATACAACCTATAAATGTTTTATCATTTATGGTGGAACTGCGAGAAAGTCAAAACATTTTGGGGAAAAAAATACACACATCAATTCAAAAAAAAAATTAAAGTATAAAATACCCTTAAACCCAGACCACTTCCTGCTTGGAATGACTAATATCGAATGGACATTAAACGCAGATAAACTCTTTGCATACCTTACTACTGCGGCAAGAATTGTTTATGCCAGATCATGGAGGACAAGTTCTATTCTGGAGAAAGAAGAATGGATAGGGAAAGTAGTAGACATCATGAATATGGATAAATTGACAGGGATACTATCAAGATCACAAGGGAGGATTATAAAGGAGACGGATTGGTCCCCCTTCATTGAGTGGCTAAAAATCAGCAAAGTAAAATGGGAAATATAGAAACAGGAGAGGACTGAATAATTAAAATTGACAATGCAAATAGATTACCACCGCTTTTGGACATATAAAAATTTGATTATTATGGAATAAATAGAAGAAGAAATAAATATTTTTTTACACTACAAAGAAGATTGGAAGGACTTATCATCCCTTTTTATGTTTTTATTTCTCTCTCTCTTTTTCTTCTCTTTTTTCTTCTCCCTTTTCTACCTTTTCATTATTTTTCTATATTTCCTACTTTCCTCTCTACTTAAGATTGTTCCCCCACTTTTACGTAAAAGAAATCTATCTCTTCTTTAATCAAAATGATTAAAATAAGACTACAACAGGTAAAAATTACTTTCTTTTTGGTCTTGTTAGATAGATGCTTCTGGAAGCTATCGTTAAGATAGCTTCCAACCTTTTCAAGCTTGCTTTTCCAAGTTCCTTATCTGGGAATTGCCCAAAAACGTAGAAACACTTTTGCTACTTATGATTTTACTTTCATTTTTAAAATTAAATAGCAATGTGGAAAGAGATCTACATTATGTCATGGAGGCTGGCTCAACATTGCCATATTATCCAGTTTCTGAATCCAAATTATCTGCTTTGAACTGGATTATATGAGTCTACACTGTCATATAATCCAGTTCAAACACATAATCTAGATTCAGAAACTGGACTGTATGGCAGACTAGATGGGTCCTAAGATGCACTCTGGGCTTCATCCTCCTCATCATGACTTTACTGAGTTGTCTTTAGGATGCTTCAAATTCTGATCATTCAGTATTTTTGGTCATTTAATTAAATCCAGGATTGACTTCACTCATCAGACAGACTACTGGCAGAAACATTGCTGACCTGGTTGTTGACCTGCTTAAAGAAGGCTCTGAAATACATTCTGACTTTCTCCATAAATGTGTAAGCCATATAAATATAAGCTCTTGTGTATCCAGGTACTCATAATGGCGAGTAACACCGCAGCCTCCCCTGAATAATTGGACTAGACGTACTAAACTAATCCTGCCTTACAGACATAGCAGTTTGTCACAATATGCCATTTACATTCCCCACAATGCTCCAGAATTACATTGCCTTGGGGCACTGTGGGAAATTTAAATGGCAAATAGATATAACAGGCTGGTGTGCTTGGAGTACTGCCTGGGCTGTCTGTTGTCATCAGGGAAGATAGCACTGCCTACTAAGAGAAATGGGGAAGCAACCCGGCACTGGGTGATTGCTTTTACTGTTTCAAGCATTCCAACATACACACACACACACATCCTATTTTTGTCCACATCAAAACATATGTTGGTCACAATTATTCACATGAAATAAGTGGAGAATTAAATTAAAAAGCTGCATGTTTTGTCAAACTCAAGATTATACATTTATCTATCCATATAATGAAGTGAAAATATGTTAGCATGTATGTATGTATGTATGTATGTATCTATGTTTGTATGTATTTTCCAAGATGGTTCCTATTTCCAGAGAGCTCTGTGACTCTGACCAATGACAGATCTGTACCAAATTTGACACATACACCCACCATGACCAACAGAAAATAACAAAAGGGTTTGGGGAGATTGATCCTGGATTATGGGAATTGCAGTTCACCCTGCATCCAAGGAGAATTTCCAGAGAGCTCTGTGGCTCCTGCCAACAACGAATCTAAATCAAACTTGGCACACATACCCATCATAACCAATTTAACTACTGGGGCAGTTTGGAGGCAATCACAAATGATGAAGAGAGTTGTAGTTTACCCATATCCTTATGCATTTTCAAATGGAGCCATTCATAAATCCAAAACCAAACCATGACTACTTCTAATGTTATTTATCATTTCAAATTACCTAGCCCAGGCATTACTAGGTACCTAAGCCAGTAGTCTATAAGAACCCCATCACATTGATGTCAGTATGCCGAGTGATAGTGAGAGGATTCACCATGGAGCATGGCCAATCCACCAAGGAGTGTGGGGCACCCATTGCCCTACATCACCTGCATTGCCCTATTACCTCATCCCAAGTAGGGGGTGTTCCTACCCAGCTTGCCCTCCTTCTTCTCTATGCAACATGTGAAGCCTCCTATATTGTTGGCACTGCCTCTTGCAACAGTTCAACCTCACTTCAAGCATAGACCCCCATCAGAAGTAGATCTATGTCATCTGATGAGATCTGATAGACTCTGTACCTGAAGTGAGATTGAACTGTTTTTTGCCTGTGTGAAGAAGTCATGAATCAATACTTGCATAGTCACACAATGTTAGTATTATACCACTCTTCCACATAATGCTAACATTGTGTAACATTTTTCTACTTATTGTTTCATTTTATAATGAGGTATGTCTTCAAACCCAGTGAGTTAACTATAACATTAAAGGTACCAACAACTTGTTACATACCATCTGTAATGTACAACTGCATAACTAGCTATTCCCAGCTACAGGAGACCAGCTCCATCAAGGCTGTAACATCCAATTGAATCAATGAATCTATTCTAATTGAGATTAACAATAGAATCTGGAGTACTTAACCATGAACATGTCCATGAACTATGTCCATTGTACAATAGCCAAATAAGCACAATCAGATCTGCAATGTAATTTACATAGGTGTATGACATCATCAGATTTTCAGCCATTACTCAAGAGTTGAGTATCTACTAAATAGTAAAGTGACAGCCTTTCCCATCCCACTAGTAACATTGTAGATTTTTAGCCCTGAAAATGAAAATATAATTAAATGAAGATAATTTAAAAGAAATAATAATAATAATAATTCTTACCCTCCTCTCCTCATGACTTGTGGTGGGTCACAGAACAATAAAAACACATAAACATTGCAAAAACATTACAAATACACATAACATATTTCTTTAAAAAGATACATATTAAAATGAATTTCTATAAAATACATATTAAAATATACAAAATAGAGATTAAGCAAAGAATACAAATTTAAAATTGATGCTTAAAGACTGTCTGGGTACCACTTTCCCTGGGAGGATATGGAAAGATATGATATATACAGGGTGTTCCAAAAATGCATAAACTCTAAAAAGTTTATAATTCTAAATTTTGTCATTTTTTAAAAAAATTATATAATTTAAACAGAATTAATGATTATAATAATGTGAAAATGTCTAAAAATTATGAGACAAATTCATTTGCTTTGGAACTGCAAGCGATGCATTGCTATGCAGAAACGACAATCTGAACACTTTTCATAAAATTGTAATTTAAGACTGCATCGCACTCTGCACTTGCCCTAGAAGCCTTATATATCACCTGTCACATCAGCACTTTTAATCTTGTACCCATTACTCTGGCCCGGCCCAGTTTTATTGTGTTTTAGCGTATTGTTTATTGCTTGTTGTTTATACTGTTTTAATTGTTTTTAATTTGCCTTTTGTTTTGTATTGTTATATTGTGTGTTGAGGCCTTGGCCTTTGTAAGCCACATCGAGTCCTTCGGGAGATGCTAGCGGGGTACAAATAAAGTTTAATAATAATAAATAATAATTTGTAACTTTGATTAATTTATTATTATAACATTTATTATTCAATATAAATGTATTTATTAGGGCTGTCCAAATTTTTCATTAGTTGTCATAAGTCAGATCAAATTCGTTAATTTCGTACTTACGATGCAATATTCGACATGTTGGAGTGGCCCATGCCAAAAACTTAAGAATTGAAACTTACCCAAACTTACTGCCTGGAAAACAAACAACAACTCCACAAAGCCAAAAAGGCTATCTTTCCTCTTTAAATTAATGGCCTCTCATCATTAGGAGAGATGGGCTAACCGTAACCATTGTAGCAAGTTTCACCTCAATAGCTCTACAAAAGAGGGAGAAACGAACACCTGAAGTTTCCCCATTTGTGCAATTACTAAAATGAAAAAGTAACAAAATTTCTTTACTCTCCTTATAGCAATGAAATTCTCACTAATTAATTAAGTGAATACATAATTCATGGATACCAAGGGCCATTGCCAACTGTATTCATTTTTACTCTGTACCATAAATTACTAGTGAGCCCCCGGCCGTGCTCACCGGGTTAAACCACTGAGCTGCTGAACTTGCTGACTGAAAGGTTGGTAGTTCAAATCCAGGGAATGGGGTGAGCTCCTGCTGTTAGCCCCAGTTTCTGCCAACCTAGCAGTTCGAAAACATGCAAATATGAGTAGATCAATAGGTACTGCTCCAGTGGGAAGGTAACAGTACTCCATGCAGTCATGCCGGCCACATGACATTGGAGGTGTCTACAGACAACACCGGCTCTTCAACTTGGAAATGGAAATGAGCACCAACCCCCAGAGTCAGATACGACTAGATTTAATGTCAGAGGAAAACCTTTACCTTTACTTTACCTACCATAAGCTAATACTGAAAAATTCATTATAACATACCTTTTATTTAACACATCTTCCTAAATTATTGTCCAACTTTTCTGATAAAAATGCTGCCATTTTACTCATTGCCTCGGCTTTAAGCCAATTCAGCTAAGGCAATTGAGAGATTTCCAGGTTTTTGCAAGTCTTTTCGCCTTCAGAACATCAAATCATTCTCCACTGTAACAAACAATGTTAGATATAACCTTTTGCTTTCATATGTTAAGCCCCCACATCAAATCTACATTCTGTATCCTAGGAGTTAGTCTAATTGTGGCCAAACAAGTATAAATCAACAACATAAATGTGATCTTTGACATTCTTTCTTTAACACAAAATGTGTTGACAGAGGGAGAAATAACGTGGAAAGAATAGGGATAGGTCCCAGTGCCACAGAAAAAGTACAGTTAATTTTTTTTCAGTGAGCTTTTTATTGAAAACTCACAATATACATATCCGAAATAAACAACCAAGTAAAGTAAGCCTTCAATAAGTAAAAAAAAAATGTTCAGAATTCTATAAATGATCTCAATACCTCTTCCAAAATGCACCCATAGATAAAGCTGTGATTTTTTTTCCCCCACCAGCTTCCACTTTTCCTATGATCTCCTCACTGATGATCTGATTTATAGATCTTGGTTTTCTAACATGGCATAGCTGATGAAGAAGGGATAGCTGATCTAATTCTTTGCACCATGACAGGTAGGCTGGACAGTAGACACCATGCTTATGGGCTGAATAACTAGCCACAATTTTAATGTATATTTATTTATTTATTTATTTCAATTATTTATACCCCGCCCTTCTCACCCGAGGGGACTCAGGGCGGCTTACAAGTGTCAATTGATGCCGTTACACGGATATACAATAAACTAAAATGATTAAAACAGTTAAAACAATCATAAAATAGTCATAAAATAGTCATAAAATACAATATACAAAGTTTAAAACTATGCAAAGTGCTTATGCCATTCATCCACCAGACGTTATACAAGAGCCGTAATTCAGACCGAGTCGAAGCCAACACATGCTTATTCTTCAAATGCCTGCGTACATCATTGTAAAATGCCCACTAATTTCAGTACCACCAACAGAAAAAAATCATTCTCCTCCTCAGCCCATATATATATATATATATCCCTCAATTCTAAGATGCACCCCATTTTTAGATATTTTTATATAGGGGAAAATCTGTCTTATAATTAAAGAAAGAGAGTATATACCTCCTCGAATCCTTCATGAGTCATCTTGAGATTTAAATTCTTGCAGTGCCTCACACAGGACTTGGCATGAAAATCCCATAAGATTTGGGGCTGTAGTCTTGTGAGGATGGCATTTGTAGACTACAAGTGAAGCCTATCTCGATCACCTACTTAGCCCAGGATGATGCATAATGCCCATCCTCCGGAGGCCTGTTGTAACATTACCCAACAGGTCAGAGTGAGTGTTTTTCAATGTTGCTGTTCACATATGCTCAGTAGGACATTTTGAGAGCAGATGCCATTTACTGCTATAATTTACGGTTATAATTTACTGCTTATAAGTAGGCAGACATAGCTATAGTAGAATGGGCTACAGTAGAACCTGCTATTTCCAGTTCCAAGTTTGTTTACTACATTCTTTACTATGAACACCGTACTGCAACCCAACACAAAAGTCTGTGTTTCTCCAGCCTCCTTCACTATCCTCCCAAAGCAGATGCTATTCAAAGTATCCAGCTAGAAAGAGGATGGAAAGTAATGGTGAGGCTGGCAATTGTAGAAAGCTTTACAGAATGGAGTTTCACTATCAGAAGCTTTGTAAAGTGGGTACGCTTATATTCCACAACATCTGGAAGTATTTTTGAACTTTTTATCATCCTACTTTTTATGACTTTGTGTAACCAGTAGTTCAAATCGAAGCCCTTCTCTTATTGCAGGGTGTACAGTAATCAGTTTCTTAAATGTTAGTCAAAAAACCTATGACACTAGCAAAAGAACTGAAGGGAAAAAGAAACCACAATTAAATAAAGGAAGCAAATTACCTATTAAACTTTCTTGTTGAACTCAAAAAGCTGTATTTGGGTTGACAGATCTGTAAGTTTCTTGGAAGAGTAAGCACTTTTGTTTGTTTGCATACTCCAGATGTAACTGTCAGCAATAAAAAAGACCATACAACTTCATTTATGTGCCATTTGTTTAGCTAGACTTTATAATCCATTAAGCTTGTCCATAATCAAGTTCATTAAAAGCAGGAACCATATCTCATGCAATCCTCTGCATTAATGGGGTATTCATAAATTATTATAAAATTATGGTTATTCAAATGTAAAATAAAATATTGTATTTCTCGATTAGACTCAAAACATTTGTATACACAATGTTGTTTCATTTATATGTTACTGCATAATCTCGTAATTGTATAAGATAAGGAATGATTAGGTTGATTAAATAAAGTAAAATGTATCCAATTTCTGTTGTGAACATCAGAAATCTTAGCTCTCCCTGGATCTCAACTGAGACTTATTGCTTTGGTTCAAATTGACATCTTTGGAATTTCACTACTGTTTGGCAGGAGGGTTTGCCAGCTAATGTGAAAGATTTTTATAATTCTAAACTGTTCTAATACCTGTTCCAAACTTTAGTTACTGAGAGTGAGAACTTCAAACTGAAATATGCTTATATTCTTCCCCCACCTTCAAAAACACAAAGTACAGTAGAGTCTCACTTATCCAACATAAACAGGCTGACAGAATGTTGGATAAGCGAAAATGTTGGATAATAAGGAGAGATTAAGGAAAAGCCTATTAAACATCAAATTACATTATGAATTTTCAAATTAAGAACCAAAACATCTTGTTTTACAACAAATTGATAGAAAAAGCAGTTCAATACACAGTAACATTATGGAGTAATTGCTATATTTATGACTTTAGCACCAAAATATTGCAATCTGTTGAAAACATTGATTACAAAAACATTGACTATTAAAAGGCAGACTGTGTTGGATAATACAGAATGTTGGATAAGCAAAGGTTGGGTAAGTGAGACTCTACTGTAACTGGAATCCTTATTGATAGTTGAAAATATGAATGGAACTGATGGGACATAATGTTAATGGAAATACTTCTGCTTTCATGCCCCTCCAGCTACATCAATCCCAGTCTTTCACATTTCATTTTAAACTCAAAATCCAATCTTAGAGGGCATTTAGGAATTACTCTTAAATATCACAGGTATAACTAAACCACCCCAAATTACTTTCTACCTCTGCTTCGAGAAGGAAAGTGTGAAATGTGTTGTCAAAGGCTTTTATGGCTGGGATCACAGGGTTGATGTATGTCTTTCGGGCTGTGTGGCCATGTTCCAGAAGTATTCTCTCCTGACGTTTCACCCACATCTATGGCAGGCATCCTCAGAGGTTGTGAGGTATGAAAAAACTAAGCAAGGACTGTTTATATATATCTGTGGGAAGTCCAGGGTGAGGGAAGAACTCTTGTCAGTTGGAAGCCAGTTTAAATGTTCCAGTTAATCACCCTAATCACCCTAAAGTGTGAAAGTTTGCTCATCAATTGAAGCTTAACCACCATTTCCCACCCAACAATGTATCAGGGCTCTGATGCTAATTTTTCTTTAGGTGAAAGCAATTTAGAAACAGCAGAAGTAAAGGAAATGTTTAACCTTTTTTCCCTACACCAAATTTAAACTCATTGAGATTTTGTTCAATGATAATCTTCTTAACAATGCAGGTAATTCAGGAGAGAGTGTTTCTATGCCTATGTAAAATTTTGAGCAGTATAATCACTAGTGTATTTTTCACATTTTACAGGGGTAGTGCCTTCTCTGAATTTTAATTGAGGTTCAGATCTCAAACATATTTTGAGATTCTGGTTACTTTTGTGATTGGTTTCATTTTCACACTACAGGGATCTTGTAGCACCTTTGTGACTCAGTGCCCTTCTACACAGCACCTGAAAGGAGGAAGTTACTGGGTTAAAAGGTGGAGTGGCTAAAGGACACTAGTGGTAAATCTGCACTGATTTGCAGCAATGGATGAAAAACACGTGTTTAAAAGGTCCACGTATATCCCAATTCTGGCCAGAAAATGTGCATATTCGCATCACTGTATATCCCTGCACTCATGAAAAACACGTGCTTCCCTTCCCCCCCCCCCGTGGAATCTGCCCCAGTGTACTTGCACTTTTTAAAAGCCCAAAACAGCTGATCAACTGATTAGGCTGACAAATGGACACATAGGTAATTCAAGGAAAGCACAAGTGGAAAGCAATTAGAACTCTCTGAAACTCTTTATTTTCAACTTTATAATATTAAACAGAGCTTCAAATATCAACTGGGGCAAGAGAGAGATCTCTTTAAAAAATTCACTCTGTTATGTGCTATACCACATATGTGCACATGTGAATCTGCTTATATTTATATTAAGATATCCTCATGTGCACATATAAGTCCAGCGCATAACTGAGTGATTAAAAAAAAAAAACCAAGTGTTCCCCATCCACTCTTCATCTTGTTCTGATGCCTGTGAGAACAGTGGGAGATCGAATCACAGGACGAATAGGTCTGTGGGGGACCTGCAGTCAGGTCCTGGGATCCACCCCCCCCCCCCCCGTCCATTTAAAACTCAAATTTCGGAGCTGCCTAGATGCCCTCATATAATCCAGTTTAAAGCAGATAATGTGGATTATCTGCTTTGATAATCTGGATTATATGGCAGTGTAGAAGGGGCCTGAGCTTTTCAGGAGTAAACCAAAGCCATTGTGTATCTTAACGTCTTTGGACTTTAACAAATATTTTTGAAGATGTTTACCTTTTTTGTTGTACCTTAATTTGGAATCCCTGGTGGGCAAAAATATAGGCATACACACATAAAGGATATGCAAATTCTCATCCTAATTCAGTGAGCATAAATGCTTTTTGGAGAAATGCTTTGTGGAGAAGCTGACATAAAGAGTAGTAATGATAATGAATATGGGGGCCCCGGTGGTGGAATTGGTTAAACCCTTGTGCTGGCAGGACTGCTGACCTGAAGGTTGGGTTGCTGACCTGAAGGTGGACAGTTCGAATCTGGGGAGAGCACAGATGAGCTCCCTCTCTCGGCTTCAGCTCCAGCTTCTCATGCAGGGACATGAGAGAAGCCTCCCACAAGGATGGTAAAAACACCAAAACATCTGGGCATCCCCTGGGCAACGTACTTGCAGATGGCCAATTCTCTCACACCAGAAGTGACTTGCAGTTTCTCAAGTCGCTCCTGATACAAAAAAGAAGATAATGAATCAAATAGGAATTCTAGTAGCTACAATATTTCAGGGAAAATCTGAAGATTTGAAGTGGAATTGTCACAGGTAATCACTATGGAGATCTAAAATGCACACTCTTAATATCTAGTTTTGCCTTGTGTGAAAAATATCTTCAAAGTAGCAGAGGATTTTAATCTTTTGCAGTGAAGGAATGCAAAATTTATCGTGCTGCTTCAATGCAGTAGTTAGCCTATTTCAAATGGTAAAATTGTGTTTTGAGCTCCTGTATGAAATATTAGGCCACCATTTGTAGTGATGCTTTTTATCTTTCAGGTGCCAGTGACAAGCACTCCTTAGAGGCTCTCACAGAGACCGTGTGATGACTGAGAAATATTTCTAAAGTGACACTTACAGAAACCAGCATCGTCATCTATACTTTTCAAGTTTTCAAGTTAAAGAGTCTGTCAGGATTTCCCTAACAAACTTTTTTCCAAGGATTATAATTCAACTTTAAAAACAAATCATCTCCCTAGGCTCAAGATCACACCTTTAAAAAATGAGGAGAAGGGTAATCCAAGCTGACAGCAAATTACATTCAGCAAAATTGATGGTGGTGAAGGGAGAAATATTAGTTAACAGAGTAATACTAGTTCCTTCCTTCTCTCAGAAGACATGCATCTCAGTTGTTACTGTTGTAGATACAATGACACAATTGCTACAATCAATTGGTACCTGCTGTGATTTTTTTTAACATAACTGGAAATTTGAAGACCACGTGGAAAAGAAAATAGTTTAAATTACAGGGTGAGTTTGTTGAGTAATTGCTGTTGGTGGGTTACTATTTATAAGATATTTCTTATATATCTTGAGAGTATTCACTCATTCAACTTGCCCTGATTGTTGTTGTTAACTGCAATCAAGTCAACTGGCCAGCGGTTCGAATCCACAATATGGGGTGAGCTCCCATCTGTCAGCCAAAAAAGAAAGATGAACTTTGGAACATGGAACATATGAACTTAGGAACATAGAAAAACGCCAGGGGGGGGGGGGGGAGAACCTTTTCTCTTTCCCCAAAGTGGTTGGCAAGGGGGCCCAGGCAGGTGGGAGCAGCTGCTCCATGATGACAACAGCATTGGCTAGCAATGGCTCCCAAAGTGACCCCTTTAAGGTGGAATCAGGTGTCAAACAGAGGTGTGTTATTGTCCCAACCTTATTTTCCATCTTAATTGCTATGATACTGCACCTTGTTGTTGGGAAGCTTCCTACTAGAGTGGAAATAATCTATCAGACAGATGGCAAGCTATCTAATAGGCAAAACTTTGTCTGTAATTTGTTTTTTGTTTGTAATTTATTAGATTCGTATGTAAGAAGTAATATTTAGAAACACTTGGGGTGGCTATACAAAAAAAATTAAGATTCTAAACATGGGCACCACTTGTTCCCCAAAAGGTCTGGGTTTGGGTCTCCCAAAGGGCCCTGAGTAGGATGGTAAGGCCGGAGTGAAGGAAGAAGCTTTGTTCTTTTCCCCAAAGGGGGTAGTGAGGGGGGAGGGAGGAGTGCCAAGCTGGAGGGCAGGGCAAGGAAACAGCACACTGCTGGTTCAGAGAGAGAGGCAGAGACCATGTTCACATTGAGGCTTTAATGAGGGAAGTGAACAAAATTCTGGGAAACAGACTTGAGTCCCTCTGGGGAGAGAGGGTGGAGTATAATATTATTATTATTATTATTATTATTATTATTATTATTATTATTATTATTATATCATTAGTTTTATTTTAAATGTAGTTTAGGCAGCAGCCTTTTGAATTCTCTGCCACAGGGGTCCTTGCCTTTCCAAACTTCATTTCCCAAAGGGAAGGAGGGAGGTATGGCTGGCTGGACAAGGGAGATAGGCAAAAACCACACTCACATTGAGGTGGAAAACAAGCAAAAATGTAAGAAATGTAATTTAGGGCAGGGCCTTTTGAATTTTCTGGCACTGCTGGTCTGGAGGCAATGCAGCACCTCCATTTTAAAATTAATTTCTCCAACTTGGAGAGGGAAAACCCAAGTGCTTTAATGTGGGAAGCGAGTGGAATTCTGGAAATGTAGTTTAGAGTGGGACCTTTTGAATTTTCTGCCACAGGAGTTCTCACCTTCCCAAACTTCATTTCCCAGAATTTTGCCTACCGCCTGTGCCGCCGCCTCCTCCTTTTCTAAAGGGATTTTGAGATAAAAGAAGGGGATTGTTGGGAGTTGAATTAACCCTGTGAGGTAGGCAAAGTTGAGAGGCAGTAACTCCAAAGTTTACCTAGTAGGTTTCCTATTGTTGTTGCTGTTGTTGTTATTGTTATTTCAAAGCCTAGATGGGCATCTGTTGGGGGTGGTTTGACTGTGTTTTCCTGCCTGGCAGAATACAGGGAGTTGGACTCCCCCCTTGCACAATTACTTAATGAAAAGTAACAAAAATGTGTTACTTCATTATAGTTACAAAAATCCCTTATGATATTTTAGAAACGCTTTAGAAACAATTAGCTAGCATCCTCTAATTTCATAATGAGTATTGAAACATTTTTTCATTGATTGCACAGGCCTACTCTCTAATCTCAGCAGACTGAAAGCCAAAACCAAGGTCACAACAATGTCTGTTATAGACTCCAAAATGCTGATGATAATGTAATCTGTGCTCATTCAGAAGAAGACCTACAAGTCACTCTAAACACCTTTGCAGAAGCATACAAAAGCTTGGCCTTTCACTGAACATTGAGAAAACCAAAGTGCTCTTTCAGCAGGCACCAGCCAATCCCTCTGCAATGGCAAAAATGCAGCTAAATGGTGTAACGTTAGAAAATGTTGATCATTTCCATTGCCTTGGCAGCCATCTCTCCACAACAGTCTACATCAACACTGAAATACAACACCCTCTGAGCTTTGCAAGTGCAACATTTTTCCGAAGGAAACAGACAGTGTTTGAGGGTCGATGCATTTGTAGGGATACCAAGTTGCTTGTTTATATTGGCTATTGTTCTTCAACCCTGTTATAAGCCTATGCAATGTGGACTGTCTACAGACGTCACACTCAACTTCTAGAACGATTCCATCAGCGTTGCCTCTGAAAAATCCTGCAAATCTCTTGAGAACACAGGTGGACAAATGTCAGCATGCTGGAAGACCACCAGCATTGAAGCAATGATCCTCCACTATCAACTTCGCTGGAATAGCCATATTGTCCAAATGCCCGATCACTGTTTTCCAAAGCAGTTGCTATATTCTCAACTTAAGAATGGAAACAAAATATTGGTGGACAGCAAAAGATATGTAAAGAGTGGTTTAAAGCTAATGGTAAAAACAGTGGTATAGATACCGAGAACTGGGAAGCCCTAGCCCTCCAGCATTCTCAAGGGAGATCAGCTGTTGTCAACAGTGCTGTGAAATTCGAAGAGGCACGAATGGAGGGAGAAACATGACAAAAGGAAGGCATGCCAAGACAACTCTTGTTGGAACCTCCTTCCATCTGGAAATCAATGTCCTCCCTGCAAAAGAACATGACTCTATCATTCAAGAATAGGCCTATACAGTCATGTAGAAACCCACCACCAAGACCTTACACTTGGAAGGCAATAATCCTTGGCCATGAGTGATAGCCTATGTTGATGACTTACAGAGAGGAGAAACTCTTTTCATTATTGTCTTCAAGAATGAAATTTGCATCTTTAATTCAATTATTCCATAATCTTTAACCTAGACATTGCGGGGTCGCAAGATTGCAAACTTTATGGAGAATCTGATCAATGCTCATAAAAAAGCTTTCTGCTCTCACATTCTAGAATTTTGTTCTATGATCTTTTTATATAGCATCCCAGTGCCACAGCATGTTAAAGCACAGAACTGCTGAACTTGCAGACTGAAAGGTCGCAGGTTTGAATCCGGGAAGCAGAGTGAGCACCCGCTGTTAGCCCCAGCTTCTGCCAACCTAGCAGTTCTAAAACATGCAAATGTGAGTAGATCAATAGGTATTGCTCCAGCGGGAAGGTAACGGTGCTCCATGCAGTCATGCCGGCCACATGACCTTGGAGGTGTCTACGGACAACGCCGGCTCTTAGGCTTTGAAATGGAGATGAGCACCAAGCTCCAAAGTCAGACACGACTGGACTTAATGTCACAAGAAAACCTTTACCTTTAGTTTAATTCTGTACAGCAAATCAAAATATGTTGTTTTAAATTCTTCTTCAAAACCCGGCTTTTGTAAAACTGCACCATAAGTACTATGATTATACTTTCCAGTCACTTCCCTTTTGTTCTGTCTATGTTACTTAGAAGTTACAGACTTTCAAGGACGTCCATACATCAGTGTGCTTTGCAACAGCTAACATATTATTGGCACTACCCAAATGTTAAATCATGATAACATTATTTAACATTATGCTCCTTGATATATCAAGAGCTACATTTCCTGAGAGCAGCCCAATAGGCAGGATACGTTGCCTTGGCATTTCAGCCCACAGCTGAATTAATACTATAAAAGTGAGCTTCATGTGGCAAAATTAACAAAATTTGTCTTTTCCTTGCTCTTGTTGAAGAAAGATATTGATCTTAATGTATGCAAACATATTTGGCATTCATGGAGATTTGACAATTTCAGTATAAATGATGTAGATATTAAGCAACTGCATTTAAAGTGATTTTCTACTCCATAAGAAAAACCTCACCATTGAATCTGCACCACAGAAAGTTTTTCAAGGGGTTTTCTTTAATAAAAAAAACAAACAGTTATACTGATACTTGAGTGTGAAGCTTTTATAACTGGTCAAATTGCAAAAACATCAAGAAAGTAAATAAATATCAATCATATAGGAATCTCAAGAGAATGTACCCTAAGTTGGTGTTTATCATGGGGCTATCCTATTCTTATCTTAAAATAATATGTCTGTGACAAGCAGTCATATATTGAAGCAGAATAAATAAGTTAAATTCTGTGTTATTAAATAGTAAACTAGATGGGTAATATCATTTTGAATTTGTCTTCTATCTTTTAAGACATGACTTATTTATTTTTAATTTTTACTGCTATTTCAGGAAGACATTATCTATTTCGACCTGTATCCCATCAGTCTAATTTTCAACTTGCAGGAATGGAAATGTGATATTTTAAAACCTTTCTTTGAAGTGGCCCAATACAGTTTACTATCTCAAAAAACCATTGTCTCATCCTGCTGCTTCATATTGTTTCATTATAGTTGAGCATGGACTTGAGCCAAATTTCCATTTTTATAGAATCATAGAATAATAGAGTTGGAAGAGACTGCATGGGCCATCTAGTCCAACCTCCTTCAATGTAGGGAAAGCACAATCAAACCACTCCTTACAGATGGCCAGACTCTGTTTAAAGGCTTCCAAGGAAGGCTTCCACCACAATCTGAGGCAAAGAGTTCCACTGCTGAACAGCTCTTACAGTCAGGAAGTTCTTCCTAATGTATACACGTATGTGATAGAAACCACATGGTTATCACTATACTTTGGTATTAAATTCAATACTTGACTTGGAATCTGTGGATAAGGTAGTTACCAGTTTTGAAGCTTATAACATTAAGCTTCTGTTGTTGACCCTCAAACAAAGCACACAATACAGGAACAAAACCTCTTCAGTACAGTAATTTGTTTTAATTATTACCTAGTTAGCATCATGGAAAAGATTTGTTACCACTGCTTTTTATTGTGACTAATATTTATTGTAAATGGAAAAGCTGCTGTTATCCAGGACTTGATCCTGAGTGAGCATGCTGACCTGGCTTGTATCACAGCAAAACCTCATTCTCAGAAAAAACTACTCACCTACCGCCCCACTTAAACTTACCACAATGCCTAATAATTTCTTTCCTTTGCAATCTCATCACAGCCTCTTTCTGTTTATATTTCTTTCTGTGCTCTCTGCCTTCTTAATTTCATTTAATAATAATTCGGCTGTTGCTGCCTAATTATAATAATAATAAAAGATTTGGGCTTCTGCAGAAGCTTTCCCAAGCCAACAGAACCCATTTTCTCTCTTTAACGCCAACCTCCATCACCACATAAAAGATTATGGTTTGTATTATTATTTGTACTAGTATTGTGAGAACAGGAAATGCAAAATCTTTAGAAGAAGTTGCTGGTTTTTTATTAGTAAAGAAAGTGTAATAGTGGGCGGTGTGATGCAGAAGTGCATTTTTTTTTAAAAAAAAATCTTTATTAAAGATTTTAAATACATATGTTAAATGATAGGGTTTATGAGGAATGGTAACAGAGATGGGAAAAGAAAAAAAGAACAAGAAAAAAGAAAAAAGAAAAAAAGGAAGGAAAGGTGAGGAATAGAAAGGGGGAGAAAAGTGGAGATGGGGAGTAGATATACACTTCCGGGTCAACTCCAGGGGGTGATTCCTTCATCTGAGTTTCTCTTGTTTATTCTTCATCATCTTCTTTTCTACATCTTTCAGGTTTTCTTATTTTGATCGGGGGGGGGGGGGGAGGATCTCTTCTTCTAATTAATTCACTCTTTTCTATCTGATCTTCCTTTCTGTTTGTCTGTCTTTCTTTGTATTAAGTAGTTTTCTACTTGTATCCAATCAGTCTCTTTTGTTGCTTTTCCGTGTTGTTTTTCAATCTGTCCATATTTTTTATCTCTGCTATTTTAACTAGCCATTCATCTCTTGAGGGGATTTTATCTTGTCTCCAATATCTAGCATATGTAATTCTTGCTGCGGTTGTGAGATATGTTAATATTTTTTCATCATTTATTCCCGGAGGAATTTTTGAGATGCCCAATAAATATGACTGGGTTTTGTTTTTTTTTTGAAATTTGATATCTAGAATTGTCTGAGTGTTTTTGTGGACCATATTCCAGAATTCGCTTGCTTTTTTTACAGGTCCACCATATATGATGATAGGATCCTTCTTCCTCCCCACATTTCCAGCATTTGGTATTCACACTTTTATTAATTATCCCTAATTTCTTTGGTGTTATATGCCATCTATAAAGCATTTTCATCCACTTCTCTTTGAGATCATCTTGGGGTATGTAAATTTAAGTTTTCTGTTCCAGCAGCCTTCCCGTTCTTCCATAGATATTTGTCTCCCTATGTTTTTTGCCCACTTAATCAAACCATTTTTAATTAATTCATTCTCTGTGTTCCATTCCAATAAAATTTTATATATCTTTGAAATTAGTTTTCCTTCTGTAAATAGTATTCTGTCCCATAGGTTATCCTTTTCCATAAAGCCATTTTTTTTGTCTTTATTATAATGTTCTTTGAGTTGCCCATGTTGAAACCATGGAATATTTGCATATAATTCTTTCATTTCATTTGAGTTTTGAGTGCATAATCTTGTTCCTGTTTCTTTATTATTTCTCCGTAGTTATCCAGCCCAATAATCTTCATTGTGTTGCCTCTAAGGGGGAGACCCATCTTGGGGTCTTATTATACAACTGTATTTTCTCTCTCGGTCTGTCCCGGCGTTCTGCGGCTTCTCACTGCCTGCCGTGAGCCTTTTGGCGATCTTGCAGTTCCCCACAGCATTCTCATGTTCTTTGCCACCTCTCGTGGCACCTTGCAACCTCTCGCTACCTCCTGCCGGATCACCAGAGTCTCGCTGACTCTCGCTTCTTCCCACAATTTCCTAGTTCCTTGGTCTTTTCACAGTCCTCCACACTCTCTCCCGCACGGCACCCAACTCTCTCCCAAATCGTCAGGGATTCCTCTTCTTCAGAAGAGGAAGGGGAGCAGGAAAGTGTTCATGAATCTGAGGGTGAGTTGGAGTTTGAGGAGGAGACTTTGCTAGTACCCTCATTCCAGGAGAGGGGATAAGAAACAAAGCAGAAATGTCGTTCAGCTAGATTAGCTGCCAGAAATGCAGCTGAGTAATTAGGAACTGCCCTAGCAGCTGTGTGGGGACCCAGGGCTATAAAAGCCGAAGCAGGTGCAGCCAGCTCTTGCTGGTAACAAACTGAATCTAATGCCTTCACTCTCTGTGTGCCTGCTCCAAGTCTGCATCTGGATTTATGCCTGTTTCTTTGTCTGAAGTAAGACTTCCTGGCTTTCTTTTGCATTATTTCACTGAGTGTACTGTACTTTATGTTTTGCTGAAGTAAAGCAGTTTTCATTTACTTACCACAGTGTCTTAAGGCTGTTCTTGAAAGACCAAACAGGACACAAATGCTTCTTTGTTTACAAAGACAGCATCTCCAAGGTCAGTCCAGTTTGTGTCCATCTTTATATCGCCATTTTGGTTTATCAGGATTCCCTTTCCTTTCCAATTCTTTACCCTTTATCACTGAGCCTTCACTGCTCCTTCTCCCTCTCTCCAGAATCTCTGGCTCCTCTGTAGGTTCAGTAGAAAATAATATATTGAGTCTTTTGGTTTAATTTATTTCCCGATTTAGTCTCCTCCTGTCCTTCTCTTCCGATATGCGAATTTACTGTTGCACCTCAGCACTGGTTCACCTTGCTCTTAACACACACTCTGGCACAGCAGGCTAGGTTTAAGCAGTTTATTGGTAAAAGATAGCAAAGTCTGAATAAAAAGCTGTAAAGAAAGCAAACTTCCAAATGCAATGGCAGTCAATAAAAGCAATAAAATGCAATAGTAAAAGCAATTCGCAGAATATAAATCCAAGTCTCTGATATAGGAAATTAGTCCTGAAAACAAAGCACCATAAACTCCAGAGTAAAATCCAAAACACAGTTTCCAGGCATGAACATAAACGAGAATCCTTTTCCATGAGCTAAGACAAGGCAGGAGATGTGCTTCCAAGAATCAACGTTGCTGCGCCTGAAAATTCTCTCTGTTTCCCCTGCATTTACCCATGTTTACAAGCCAAAAAGGCATTTCTCTACCCTCGAATTCCCATGCATTTGCCAGCTATTCTAAGGGAGCGTCTGGGGTGAACCTTTAATCTTAATCTTGTATCTCTCTCTAAGGGAGACTTCTCTGAGTCACTGCCTGAAACACCTGGAACTTGTTGATGTTTGAACTCCTGGGAAATGTCACTCTCAACATTAGTTTGTTTCCTTGCTAGCCTGCGGCCTCACTGACAATTCACCATTTCCAGCATCAGACAATTCAACAGTTCCAGTATCAGAGCCTTTGAGATTTCTCTCTTCAACATTGCTTTGGTCAGCCTGCAAAACCCCAAATCCCCCTTCATCATCAGACTGAACTACAACGTTTACTTTTTTCCTTTTCCTTCTCTCTAACAGAGCAAGTTAAATGAGTGAAGATTTCTTACCCTTTGTCATTAGGTCCCTTTCTTGTTTCCTTCTTATGCTTCTTAGTTCTTAATGTTAAAATGTGTATGGCCAGAGATTGTACTGACGTAAATCTTGGCTCGCCCTTTCGCAACTCGCCGTACCCTGTGGCACCTTTTCCCAGACCTTTCTAGGGACTCCCCCTTGATGGAGGAACCCCTCTATAGGCCATCGGGTGGTGCTGCGGGTTCCGCAGTCTCCTCTGCTTCTATCCACAGACGAGAAGGAGCTAGCGCTCTACTCAGTCGCTGGCAAAGGCTGATCTGCTGGCAGAGCTTCAGCGGGCCCATCTCTCCGCCATGACTCACACACCGGACGTCCCATAGAAGTGAATCTTTGACGAGAAGGAATGGTGTCCTGCTGCTGCTCCTGGGGAAGTTACAGGGTGGGAGCAGTGCAGGATACCTTTTTGGGAATTTCTTAAAGGAGATTTTATTTCTAGAAAGGAAATAAATTCCTAAAAATCAGGGGATTAACCAAATTTTATGAAACTTGTTGGGTCAGCAGTGGTGCATGTGTCCTCCAAGTGTGTCCATTTTCATCCCAAGAGCCAAAAAAGTATGGAAAGTCTCCCATATTGCTGCCAATGGATGGATCTAGCTCCATTTTCTGGCTGTGGACTGAAAAAGTCCATTCGGATGCCCATTCGGATGCCCATGGATTTGGGTGTCCCCTGAAATCCGGATAGCAGAAAGGGCTCGAGGTTGAGCCGAAATGCACAAGCCTACCCCTACCCCCTCTCTTTGCCTATGTCAGGACCCTGGCTGCAGAGCACCAATAACCTTACACAGAGGCCAGTCTCTATCTAATATCTTTATTAAAGAAATATATAAAATCAATAAAAACAAGTGAAGAATATAGTTCAGAAGCAGACCTTTCAGATGAGGTCAAATATAGTCCAGAAATGTATTGTCCAATATAAGATATTAGAGTTCAAAGTTTTAATCCACTTGACCGAAACACACACTTTGCCAAGCAATAGTGTGGGGAAATAACAGAGTCTTTAAAGTCCAATGAAGCTTGACAACAAGGCTGGAAATAAACTTGATTCTTGACTAGATCCGTGACTGGAGGCAAGACGAACATGAAGCATGAACAGAGTCCGTGGTAAAACCGTGAGACAAGGCAAGGCTTGAAGCTTGATCTGGGAAGCAAGGAACTGGGATTACGAAGTCCACACACGATCTCTCTCCTCAAGCTGATCAATTGACTCCGCAAAGAATCCCTCGCGCCAAACACCTATATTGGGTCTCGTTTTCCCGCCAACAGAACTCTTTCCCTAGAGAACGAGAAGCGAAACCCAACTCTGTCCAGATGCATGACTCCTTAGAATTTCCCAAGGGAAGCAGACCTAATCAGCCATTTGTTTGGCAGCGATTCTCAGGCTTCTCCGATTAGCCTCCCTGACTCCCCTATCTTTAGAATAATTTTCCCTCCTGGAAAACGGGGGGGAGTTCTGCCCAAGGCCTGTTTGGCTGAATTCTTGAGGGCAAACATCAACATCCTGCAGGTGAAGAGACTCCGGCTCTTGCTGAACCGGTGAAAACCCCATGTTTTCCTCTTCGTCTGCCACAATAGTACTAGGAACAGGACTACAAGGCCCATGAGTCATCACAGCCTACAAGCTTGATGGATACAGTTTGTATTACAGCATCTTTGTCTGAGAGATTAATGTAGGGTCATCTTAAATATATATGCAATTTTTTTAATGAATACAGAATATCATTTCAAGGGTTTTAAATTCAATGGTGGATGAAAATATATTAAAATGGACATAAATATGTATACATTTGTTTAAAAATACAAAAAGAAAAGATTTTCTTTTTCTTCAGTGAATGATGCAACTAAGCTGAAACCAGATGGCAAGATGAAAAAGGGAGAAAAGATATAGACTTAATAGAAATGCACTTTCTTAACAGAGATATACTACTGGCATGCAACATTCCCTTTAGAAAAATTAATCAAAGTTCCAATCTGCATCTCTGTTGAAAGTGTTGTAAATGATCTGTAGGTTCCTTATGTTGTTCACCTGCTTATTTATTTATGCCCACTTTAAATTATTATTGCCCTAGCTTTCTGTACCATCAAATACAAGGTTTAATAACTACATTATCTTTATGGGTAAAAGATGCTGCACTTCTAAGTGCTACATGTATATGTAATGAAAACTGAATATGAACATTGGAAAATATGCTGTTGGCATTGCCAAAGTGACAGAATCTGAGAGATACCACATAGAAAGGCTACTTCATTCTTTTCAGTCTGATATTCAGCTCATCTCCTATTTGCCATCTGTCAGTCATGCCTCTCCTTTATTCCTGCCAAAACCCTCAAATATCAAATTTAGAATAAATCACAGTTGTAGAGCATATGTATATTAAACATTACAGCACCTATTTCCATAATGTGTTTTGAGCATGTAATTTCTATTGTCCCGTGCTTCCTTCAAACAGTAATAAATATATCTGAAGTCTCAGCCTTCTTTAAACTTTCCAAAGGATGAAAATGAGTTGTAGAAGCAGCATCGTACTAGTGCTTCAGCAGCACTATGCATTTTATGATTCTAATGCTATTTTATGTGTTTTATTGTCTCATTCTACTCATTAACTGTTGCTTTCATACATACAACAGGTTGTGAAAGTAGATAACTCAGGTTTTTTGTTTCACTATAAATTTAAATGAAAGCCATTTAAAGCCTGCTATTTTGTTTTTGCCTGCTATAAAAGGCAGAGCTTTATGAAAATATTTGGCTTATATCTAACTGTGATTTATGCATATGGTAGTTTCTATTTATATGTATATAATATTTAGTTCCCTGTCACCTCGCCAAGAAAAAAGATCATTTTACATTTTGTCTTACAATATTGCCGTCCATTTCTTTATGAAAAGCCAGTAAGATGGGGTGGTTTTTTAGTGCTTATGTAGAAGCTTTATTTAGTAGCTATAACAAGTAATTCTAATAACTGTTTATCTCCAAGGTGAAAACAAGGGCCCCTTCCACACAGCTGTATAAAATCCACATTGATCCAGATTATGTGGCAGTGTAGACTCAGATAATCCAGTTCAAAGTGGCTATATGGCTGTGTGGAAGGGGCCCCTAGTGAAAGAAGCCACGCTATACTCCTTGCTGCTATCTTTCCACTGGCAGGTCTTGGTGGAAGACCTACTTATTCAGTTCATCTGATTTGTTGTTAATAGGATGTTCTAATGAGTGGATGATATTCTCTCTTCTACTAATGTGTCTTCAATCATTTTTTTAAAATTTATTTGCATTTGGTTTATTATTTCTTTTATTATTATTTATTAATCTTAGTCACCTTGCACAGTATTTGGGGGAGAAAGAACTGTTACCAAACAAACAATCAAATGTGATTTCCTTTCAAACATTGAGCCTATCTTGATATGAGTTACTGACTATTAACAGTCACAGAAAAACACCCTTACATTGTTATACTACAGTATGACAAAGGAGAAGCTGTGGTCATCATGAACAAGTCAGGCTATGGACAGAGTAGTTGAATATCATTTGTTATAGAATCCTCTTTTAGATCACACTGATCAAAATCTGAAGGAACCACAGAAATTACTCAGAGAAATTTCTACTAATGCTCAGATCAAAATTCAAATGGACACACCCCAGGAGCCAAACCAGACATCATCTTCATGACTGAAGTGGAACAGTGCTTCCTCAGCACATGCACCCAAAAACCTCTCCTCCATCTATGACTTCTTGATGACATCTTTGTAATTTGGCTACATGGAAGGTAATCACTTGAAAAATTCCACAAACAGCTTTCAACAACGTCCATCAACTTGAATCTGGAACAATCAACACAGCAAATTCTCTTTTCTGTCATCCACATCAAAGAGCAATTGCATAATAGACCTCTAAGCACCACCCTCTGTCAAAAACCCTTGATACATGCCTCTAAATTCTACCCACAAGACACAAGACACGACTGTTAGTCAAGCCCCCCAATACAACCGTATCTGCTCCGACCCACAAAATGGAGACTCAAAAATCTATGATTTACACAAGGTATTTCATAAACTAAGATGTCCACCAAAGAAGGTTAAAAAACAAATCAACAAGCTACGATCAATATCTAGGAATCATCTAGTACAAGACAGACCAGCAACACAGAAGGACAGACACCCCTAGTGGTCACTTACAGTCACCAACTGAAATTGGTCAAGACCATTATCAATGAGCTGGAGCAATTCTGCAGAATGACAGTTCTATGAGGCAGGACTTTATTAACCAACAGACAACTTCCAAATCTAAGAAACAATTCACAACAGGTTATGTAATATGGAAAGTAATACAGGAACAAGATATGGGAACTTTGTCTTCATATCTTCATGGGAAGCAATGTTACAGCAACCAATAATGACACCCATAGTTCAAATAGTATAAATCGTATAAATAAGAGGTGTGTCGTCTTCTTCTTTCTCCAATATTTACCATCCAATGGAAGCAATTCTGCTCTACACTCTACATTGGAGAAACAGGACAATCTTGATGTAAGGGGATAATTATAATTTAATATCTTCATTGGAAAACAACAAAATAAGTGTAACCACATGTGTATGATAATAAGAAGAGTCTGTATCCTATTTTCTTTTTTAAAGGTTCATAATTTAGTGATGATGAGAAATGAGCTTTTTTGTTTTAACCCAAATTTCTCAAACTGTTTCGGGGAAATCTGGCCATATAGCATTATGAAATCTGGCCATATAGCATTATGTTTCAATTCAGAAATACACCTACTTGACAAAATGAGAGAGAGAAATAAGAAGAAACTAAAGGAGAATTGTTAAAAGGTATCAGAGAGCTAGCAGTAGCACCGAAATAGAGATTCTGTAGTTCTTACACTTCATTTGTATGGAAGACTAATGCAAACAGCCATGAGAAATAGATAGATAGCTACTTCTGATCTCAAAAGGGATGGTGTAATGAGATTAAAGTGTACATTCCTTTGAAAGCTTACACATAGGATCAATGACAATACAAGCATATGTTAAAATCAAACACAGATGCTAGGGAGCCAATCTGGATAATGTTTTCTTTTTTCTTTTGCAGGGGAGTAAGAGTCTATGATGTTTTCAGTAAAGAAAGTAAATAAAAGGAAACAGTTCTGTAGTAAACAGCAACAATTTGGACAATCCTCAAGGATGGTTCAGAATTTTTAACCAAAAAGCATATTGATTTATAAAAAGCTATAGGGAATGACAGATTTACAGATGTGTCATAGCATTTATTTGGGTTTAACAGAGAAACAAATCGGAGGAAAATAAAGTACCTTATATTCTCTTCATCACTGCACTGATAACAGTTATACCTATGCATCTTGGCCTTGTGATTTTTTAATAATTGGAAAGATCTTCAGAGGTTCTGCTGGCAGTGAAGCAAGTGGAGTGTATATCTGTGGAATGTCCAGAGTGGTTCTACAGGCTAATGGGTACTCTACGATAGACATCAGAATATCTACAAGTCCAAGAACAACCCATGGGAGTAAAGATGAAGATCCACCCAGAGGAAAAGTGTGGTTTTTTTTTGTTCTTTTTAAATGGTATTTATTTGAATTTTGCAGTTATACATAAAATAAAATATAGACTATAGAATCTAGAGAGAGATGGGAATAGGAATATAAGGGAAAAAAAAGAAAAGCCAGAAGAAGGAAGGGAAGGGAAAAACGGAAAGAGGGGGACTAGTAAAAGTCCAGTGTCTAAACTTCTGATCTTCTTAATCGTGTTTATATTTCTTCCTTTCAGTCTTTATTTTGCTTATTATTTATGTGCTTCTCTTTTTCTTTCTTCTCATTTTCATACAGTATTTCTTGTCTTGTTTAACTTGTGTAGGTCATCATTTTTTCTTCTTCTTTTGGATCAGGTAGTCCCTCACTGGGCTCCAATCTGTTTCATCTTTGACATCTTGTCAATAATGGGGTTAATTTGTCCATATTCCTTATTTCTAAGATCTTGACTAACTATTGTTGAATTGTTGGTGTTTCTTTTAATCTCCAATTCCTCGCATAGACAATTCGCACTGCTGTTAGGTAGCTTAGAAGTATTTCTTTATTCTTTTCCAAATCTCTGATTGTGATTCCTATTAAGTAGATTTCTAATAGCATTTGAAAATGTATTTAATAGTTTTAAAATTTCTTCATGAATTCCCTTCCAATATTCTTTTACTTTATTCACATCCACCATATGTAGTAAAATGTCCCTTCTTGTATGTCATGTTTCCAGCATTTTGTTTGTATGTTTTTGTAATATTTTCCTAATTTTTGAGGGGTAATATACCATTGGTACATCATTTTATACCAGTTTTTAAGGTCGTAATATATATATTAAATACTGTATATTAAAACATAGACATAAGATTAAAACATTATACATCATTCATATCTATAAAATGCCATTTTAAATTCATAGTTTCAAATGATAGTTTATACCATTATAAAAAATTTGAAAGAAAGGAAAAAGTAACTAGGGAATGTGTGGCTGCTGGCCAGTCTTCAATCGTGGCATTCTCAAATGGAAAAGAGCACAATTCCTAAATTAAATGTCATGGCAATTATGTAGATAAATAGTAGGAATTATGTAATTTGAAATAAGTTTTTTAAAAGAAAAGAAACTGGAATCTTAAAAAAAAAAATCTTAGCCATATCGACTTCTTTCAGTGCTGCCTTTTGGCTTTCTTATATGTATTTTTTCAGGCATTTTTTCTCTTCCTCTACTGATTGACTTGGAGCAGTCCTCTTTGTCCTTCAGACCTTGCTAGGTAGAGTCTGTCTATGTTACTTCTTGGGTGAAATGCTTGATATATGGTCATAGTTTTCATGTTTTTCTGTCCAGGGTGTCCAGTTATTTATGCCTGCAGTGTAGCATGCTACAGGCACAACCCATATATTTATTGCCTTTATTGTATTTCCTGCATTGAGCTCTGATTTCAAGATCTTTCTGACCCTTCTAAGATATTCCTTCCTAATTGTGCCTTTGACTTCTGCATGCTTGATGTTCTCTGCTTGCTCTCTTGCAGTATTTCCAAGTTTTGTAAACTCCATTTACTGGTAAGCTCTTTATTTCTATGCCATTTGACATATTTATTTACACCTTCACATGCTGCTAGTTTTCTTTTATTAAGCTCCAAAGATGCACATGTGTTGTTGTTGTTGTTGTTGTTGTTGTTGTTGTTGTTGTTGTTATTATTATTATTATTATTATTATTATATTTTTTCCAGACTTTCTGCACCCTTGATGGATATATATATATAATGCAATATATTGGATTAGTCTTTAGAGTTGTTCATTGCCATATTTTAAAAATACACTTTAGCCATTCAGATTACAACTTCATATAGAAAATTCTTCAATCTACAGTTATTTCTGCACCCATCAATTAGTGTCCCAGATGTTCTTATGCTGTAACCCTATGAACATATGACACTAAATATGGCTTGACACAATTGTTTTACTTCTTAACAAATATATACAGAATTATGCTGCACATAACAAAAATGCATTAACTTTCCATTACTTTCTCTGATTTATAACTTTGCAGCCATGGAACAAGTAATGGCATTTTATTATGTTTACTAAATAATCCAAGTAACTCAACAAATGCAACTATGGAATATATTTTTTTATTGGTCATTTTGAACAGATTTCATAGAATCTCTTTCTGGTATTGCTTAATGTAGCAACAAACTTATCTAGCATAAGCAAAATTAGAATTATTATACTACTTCATTTCCAACAATGGTGGTTATGTGTTTAGAAATCATATTCAGCCTTGAGGGTGTTAAGCACTACTGATATATCATTTTATATACAGCTTTTTCTCAAATGCAACATAATAAAAAAGAATGTAACAACTTGCAACTTGCTTTCCGGACTGTAGTATCCCACACAGCTCTCAAATCATGATTCTATTTGTTTATGAAGTAATCTTTCTTATCATTCCATTTTTAAAGAAATGCTGTAAACATTCTTTCCATTTAAACTCCATTTTTTTGGAAATCTGATACATATTCTGATATATATCTACATTTATAATACATGTTTGTGAGAAAGAGATTGAACTCAAATATATGACAACATGGTTCTGAAAAATAGACAACATTTTGCCTAGATGCCAAAATCTGTAATCATCATAACTAGCTAAGTTTTATTATAAGTACAGTAGAGTCTCACTAATCCAAGCCTCGCTTATCCAAGCCTCTGGATAATCCAAGCCATTTTTGTAGTCAATGTTTCCAATATATCGTGATATTTTGGTGCTAAATTCGTAAATACAGTAATTACAACATAACATTACTGCGTATTGAACTACTTTTTCTGTCAAATTTGTTGTATAACATGAAGTTTTGGTGCTTAATTTGTAAAATCATAACCTATTTGATGTTTAATAGGCTTTTCCTTAATCCCTCCTTATTATCCAAGATATTCGCTTATCCAAGCTTCTGCCGGCCCGTTTAGCTTGGATTAGTGAGACTCTACTGTATTCAGAAAAAGGAGGGACATCTTTTGTTAAAGCACAGTTCACTCCAACACAACAAAGTTTACTGATAAAGTAACAATTTAATTTAATGGCTTACATACAGTTTCCTTGCTAATTTAGACCAGTGATGGCAAATGTATCAGTGGAGCAGTAAATGTATCAGTGGAGCAATAAGCTTTGGGTTTAACCTTCACTTTAAAGATGTTGACCTGTAATCTAGTTTCAGCACTTTGAATAACTCATTTAATATCCAGCCTCAAAACCTAATTCACTGCTCCACTGGTATGGAGATCACAGGGTACTGTCACAAATGTGCCTGAATAAAACACAAACCTATTAGACTTGTTATACCTATAACACTTATTCAACATGGATATGAACACAGTTCTTTTAATGTCAGAATCATCTACCCAGTAGAAAGGCATTGTGGCAATTGTACATTGTACTGAATTGTACTGAAAAGTGAACATTTTAAGTAAAAAAGTTGAATTGAGAAGAATTGTTTTTGCTTTTAAGGAGTGATCTTCATTTATTCTGGGATATTAATTATGACTTCTAGTAGGTTTTACATTCGATGTTGGTTGGAAACAGTAATTTAAAAAATAATCCCTAGATGTTTAACTTTATACCATGTGGCTCAATAAATCCAATATCTGTATTTTAAAGAAAATGTTACTTGAAGGCTGTGATAGTATGATTGCCTGAAATATTATATTTTGCCTCTGAACAGAATTATACTATTGTTTTTATATTAATTATTATATTAGATTTGTTCCTTTCTCATGGAGGATGATAAATATCTACTCATAGGGAATCAAATATTAATGTAACAGTCATAAGACTGTTTCTTGCTACTTGCAAATAGGAGTATTGGGATGACACCTTTAACAATAAAAAAATATTTCAAATTTTGCACCGTTCTATGAGATTACATATTAGTAAACACAGACAAGCACACACATATGCACACCCTAAAGCTCTTGATAATGAAGGTGTCTAACAAAAAGGGTAGGGAGAAACAAGAATAAAACCCTTGAAATCTATTTTGGATGATAAAAAAATTCTTAGGGACAGCATACCATATCTCAAAGCTAGTGTTTGAGGTGAAATACACAGAAAATATAGACTTTCCATCACATTCCATTCTCAGAGAATTCATTAATAAGCGTTTAACTCTAATGTAACAGAATTATTATAGCCCATTAAAGAGAAACAAAACACCCTGTAAGAATTTATTTCCTGACACTACAGATAACATTTTCCCCATCAACTTTAATGTTTGCAATTGCAGATATAATGTATTTCTTCAATTCTAACACACACTTTCCCCCCTATCTAAACATGTCTAAATGGCATGCGTCTTAGAACCAAAGGTGCATATCTCTTTTTTTTTTCCTGTTAATGGTACTGAAATTAATGTGTCTCACATAATTGATGGTCTTAGAATCAAGGGACAAATTGGGAAACATTCTTCTTTTAATCATGTTAAAACATTCACCTTCCTTCTTCCAATTATCAGTATAGCATGACCTTGGTATCTGTGTGGGATATTATCTTAAAACTTCTGTGGATATCTGAAATGATAGACAGTAGAGAATTCTTATATTTTGACTATAAGTGGGATAGAAGCATACCAAGGGAAAACACAAGAGGAGTGCGACCCCTTTCACACAGCTGAATAAAATCCCACATTTTCTGCTTCGAACTGGAATATATGGCAGTGTGAACTCAGATTTCCCAGTTCAAAGCAGATATTGTGGGATTTTCGGCCTTGATATTCTGGATTATATGGCTGTGTGGAAGGGTCCTAGAAAGGGTCCTGATACACTAGCTGCACCCCTTCCTAGATCTGGAGAACCATAAGATGGTAGTGCACACACTGGTAACATCAAGGTTGCACTTCCACAATGAGCTTTACATTTGTACCAAGTTCAGAAACTCCAGTTGGTTCAAAATAAGGCAGGCAAATTGGTTACAAGAACATCTAGGAGTGAGCATATTACACCTATCCTACAGTCATTCCACTGGCTGCCAATTAGTTTCCGGGTAAAGGTCAAGATGTTGTTTTTTTACCATTAAAGTCCTACATCAGTGGTTCTCAACCTGTGGGTCCCCGGTGTTTCGGCCTACAACTCCCAGAAATCCCAACCAGTTTACCAGCTGTTAGGATTTCTGGGCGTTGAAGGCCAAAACATCTGGGGACCCACAGGTTGAGAACTACTGCCCTATATGGTTTGGGTCCAGGCTACCTAATGGACAGGGCCGGCCCCACCATAGAGGCCACGTGAGGCGGCCACCTCGGGCGCAGGTCCCTGGGGGGTGCCGTCAGGCTTCCCCCGCCCCAGCGGGGACCATGGGCTCGCTCACCGGTGGAAGGCTTGTTCGGCGACGAGGGAGCTCCACATAGTCGCTGCCGGGTGGGCAAGGCCAGCCAGGCCAGGGTGCACTGGGCAGGAGGCAGGGCACCGTCAGGGCGGTGCCCCGCCTCCCGCCCAGCGTGCCCTGACCCAGCATGCCCTGACGCTGCATGGGAGGTGGGGCCAGGGCACGCTGCGTGGGAGGCGGGGCCAGGGCACCCTGGGCGGGAGGCGGGGCACCGCCCTGACGGTGCCCTGCCTCCCGCCCAGTGCACCCTGGCCTGGCTGGCCTTGCCCAGCCGGCAGCCGGCCGGGCAAGGCCAGCCAGGCCAGGGCGCACTGGGCGGGAGGCGGGGCACCGTTAGGGCGGTGCCCCGCCTCCCACCCAGCGTGCCCTGGCCCCGCCTCCCACGCTGCGTGAGAGGCGGGGTCAGGGCGAGCAGCGCGGGAGGCGGGGCCAAGGCACGGGAGGCGGAGCCCGCCGGCGCCACGGGAGGCGTGGCCATGTGCCTCCCATGGCACATGGCCACGCCTCCTGCGGCGCCGGCAGAGGGGCGCTTTTCTCCACCTCCGCTTAATATTTTAAATTATCTCTGGCCAGCCCTGCTAATGGATACCTTCTCCTGTACAGTCTGCCCCAAACACTTAGATCCTCTGGGGGGGGGGAGTTACTCCAAGCAGCCAGAACCCGGCTGGCTACTACCACCCAGAGGACCTATTCAGCAGTCACCTCAAGACTATGAAATGACCTGCCAGAAGAGCTCTGACAGCTAAATGAGCTGTCAGAATTTAAAAACCACCTAAAGAATTATCTCTTCTAGTAGACCTACCCAGACAGTTTTTAAGCATGAATTTGAAAGATATGTCCTTTGTTTCATTTCTGTTTTGGGTATTTTAATATGTATATTGTAGAAATATGTTCATATGTGTATGTGTGTGTGTGTGTGTGTGTGTGTTTGCGGTATTTTTACAATGTTTATGTGTCTTAATTATTCTGTAACTCACCTCGAGCCACAAAGAGAGGTGAGTAAGAGATAAAATAATAACAACAAAAACAGGCCACCCTACTCGGATCTGCATGCATTATTCACTGATACATTACATAGTCCTAGACACTTGAGAAGTGTCCAATGTGTGATCCAATACAAAAGCCAGAATAGTGATCTTGTTTGCTGTGTACTAATCTTCTTGTGGATCAAATAATAATAATTATTATGCAAGAAAAGCACAATCAAAGCACCAAGTCTTGAAGAATTTGAATTCATCACATCTTCAGTTGACCTAGCTTGGGTTGAATGGTTGCCCCCTGGCCACCTTGACAATTAGGGTTATGTTGTTAGGCTGCAATCACACATAGTGCTTCAGAAGCATGCTGTCATCCATAGGATATTTTTAAAGCTATTCCTGCACAGAGCAAATATATTTCTCCAGTGTCTGGGGATCAAATAAAACACTAAAAGCAGGACAAACTTGGTGAGAATTTGACTATAAAGGACAAGAAATTCCACAAATGAGAAAAGAATTCATCTTGGTTCTGGCATATTTCATAACTTTCACTTAGAAAATAAATGTAAAAAAATGCAGACCAGAAAAAAAGCATAATTCACTTTCTTTTCTTTTCTTTTTTCTTTTCTTTTCTTTTCTTTTCTTTTCTTGCAATACTATTTCAAATTCTAAAATGATGGGGAAAATTATTCTTTCAACTTATCCTGAGGATCAGATTGCTCAATAAATTATTTCCTACCAAAATTCATATTTTGGTTGTATGAGCAATTAACTGCTTTAGATTTTTCAAGATGTGTAGAAGTACTTGAATAAACCAGTTCGGATCCCATATTAGTCCATATGGTGCAGAACAGCTCGCATCATATGAGAAGTTCCAAAGATTAAAATCTTCAAGTATCCTTTAGTACAATGACCCCAATTTAACTGCATGCATTAACAGCAACCTATTAGAAAATCAGAGAATTAGACAATCAGCAAGGAAGTAGAAGTAGGGTTGATTAAATCTAAAAATGTACTGCTCATCTGAAAGAGATGGTTGGCAGAAAAGTTGAGTTTTTAACAACCAAATCAGAAAGAAACTATACCTGAAGCACCCATTTATATGTGTGGTTCATCTCAGCCAGTTTGGCCTATTAAATGATGATACAGTGCTAACCTTTACTCAAGGCAAAGAACAGTCATCTCTCTTGAGTTTCTTAAAAATAGAAGTGTAATGAAAAATATTACTCCAAAGTAAATTCTGGGGTAAAAGTTACTATTTAATAATGGATGAGTAAAGAACAACCTTAGTCTTAGCTTTCTGCTGATAGTAGCATTCTTTTGGTTTAACTTTATTGCACAGAATATTGATTAATATGTTAGCTAGCATCAAATATAGGTGTGGATGTGATTTCAGTGTACTTTCAGAAGTATCATTGGTTTTAGTTTACAAATTATACCATGGTTTTATTCTGTTATGCTGATGTATGTGAACATTGATGTTGACATTATACTGTAATAAGAATGTTAAGTTGAAGTATTAGCAATATAGAACTACAACTAACACATGGTAATAAATGTTCTAAGAAAACTGCTTCTCTTCAAAACAATTGGCCACTTAATACTTCTATTGCTATAAGTATAGACAGAAATAATGAGAATATGCTACTTGACAGAAGATAGAATATAATTAATAAAAAACATGGTAAAAGGAAACAAATACATGTTTTCCCCTGAAAAAGGCACCCGAAATAAACAAAAATATTAGCTAACATACTGTTGGTGTTGTGAATGAGTCTTCTGAGGCTGTTAGTGATAATGGTAGGATCAGAAGGGGAAGGAAGAATCCTTGCGAGGAGGGCTCGTCCAAAGATTTACATAGGAAGAGTGTCAGGGAGATAGATGAGGAATCCTCAGATGAGGATTCATTTGGGGAGTTGGAAGGGGATCCTGAGTTAGAAATGGATGCTGAGGAACCGGTGCTGGTGGAAGGAGTTGGCATAGATTGGGCACGGGCTCTGGACGATCTTGGGGAGGAAACTGGGCCCATGGATCCTGAGGACGCAGGAGAGGCTTGGGCGTCTTCAGAAGCAGATCCCACATGGTCTACCTGGAGGAATGAGGGAAATTCCGCAGGTGTGGACAGGGTTGGGCGTAGGCAGAGTGATTCTGACTCTGATGAGGGACTTGGGACGCCTGATCCTAAGGCGTTGGCTGTTTGGAGCTCAGACTCTGATGAGGAGCTCGGGACACCTGATCCTAAGGCGTTGGTTGTTTCGATGCCCAAGGAAACCTAAATAAATTAGGGGTTTTTGGCCATTGTTCCTTGCGTGTGGCAAGGTGTTGTTGGGCGCCATTGGGTTTCCTGTACTTGACTCCGAAGACTGGCTTGGGACTTTGCAACCAATCTGCTGCTGTCACGCCCTGGTAGCAAAGCACTAAGAACCAACACACGGAGGCCAATAACAATCTAATATCTTTATTAAGGAAATATTATAGTAGGATAAAAACAAGTAGAAAATGCAGTTCAGCAATAGACCTTTTAGGGAAGGTCAAATATAGTCCAGAAATATATTGTCCAGTATATAATATTAGAGTTCAAAGTTGTAATCCCAAAACCGAAACACACTCAACTTCCAAGCAGTTAGAGTGGTGAAAGCGTCCAAAAGTTTTACTAGAGTTCAAAGTAAGTCCAAGGCAGGAACTGAAGACAAGACTGGGTACTTGGCACAAGATGCAAGGCTGGGAACACGGTGAGACCGGTCAAGAACACGGCAAGGCAAGGCACGGAGAGACTGGAGATAGCGGACTCAAAACGCAGTCCACACTTAGCTGGAACCGAAGTTAGTCCTTCAACTGACTCGTTGACTCCGCACAGGCTAGCCCGTGCGGAAAGCTTATAAGGAACTTCGAATCTTTCTGCAAACAGGTGTCCAGAGCTTCTTTTCCCAAGGGAAAAAGAACTGAAACACATCTTCATCCAGATGCGTTCCTCCCTGAAAGCTCCCAGGGGAAACTAGCTAATTAGCACTCTGTCTGGCTGCTAATCTTGCGCTTTTCCTTGTTTGTGCTCTCTGGAAGCGACTCGCCTCAAAGAACTCCCTTCTCGCGAAAGGGGGAGAAGCGCTGGGAAGAACTTGTTCAAGGTCCGTTTTAATGAGTTCTTGGCGAGAATTGTCAACAACAGGCATCTGGAATGGCACAGTCTCTTGCTGAGACGGCAGAAATCCCATGTCTTCATCATCATGATCCATGATGGTGCTGGGGTCAGGACTCAGAGGCCCATGGGGCATCACAGCTGCTCGCCTCCATCATCTTGGCTTTTTGTGTTATCCTGTGATGTGGACCCTGTTGTGACGACTTCACCCCTTTGGACCTTGGACTGGAATTTGACTTGGCATATCTCTTTGCTCCCAAAACTCAGCTTGGTACCATTCTTATCTCCATGGCTGTCTTCCGTTGCTGACTACTGGCTTCGTCTTAGACTCTGACGCTGTTTTCCAACCCCGACTTCGGATCGGCTTGATTTTGCTACGATGCTTCACTCCTTTGACATCTGGCTTGGATTTCAACTCCACAGCGACTTGTCACTATTGTTTCAGCGTTTTCCAGCTTTGCTTGCTTGCGCCGTTTTTGGCGAAGCACTCTAGCCTGGTTTGGGCTTTCTTTTGAGTTTTGGGGCTTTTTCTGTACTCTTGGGTTTTGGGGAAGTTTTTATTTTCTGAGATTATTTGTCTTTGTTTGTTTGCCGTTTTGAGCCTGCATTGCAATTTTGTACTTGATTCGAGCACCAGATTATAATCCAGATTATACGCCGGTTTGTTCTTTTGACATTTTCTTCATTTTGAAAGCTTATTTACACTGAAGTTCAAGTGTTATAAGCTCCTTGGATGCTTTATTGAGCTGTTTTGAGTTGTTTGTTAAATAAACTGCATTTATCTACCTGGCTGGCGTCTGACCTTTGACAGTTGGTGAGAACTTACTGAAAAATGTGATATATTTGAATGTTTTTTATGCATATGTTATATGGTCAGCATACTTTTGGTCTATTTTTAATATCATGAAATTAGGATAATTGTTAACTTCTGCTATTCTGATGTAGAGTGTGTCTGTAACTGTGATATTTCAGAATATTACTTAATATCTTTCCTTATCAAGGACTGAATGATGCATATATGTATATGCTTGGAATCATGGGTGGGAGAATGTTTTGGGTGGAAGAACATTTCAAGTGGGTAGATGTTTTATTAGAACCTTCAAAATTCACAAATTTCATCATTTGAGATCCTATATCACTTATTTATTATGCATGTGAACTAAGTAATAGTTCCTGGCCTGACAACCCCCACCTCCAACTTACCTTAACTGTTAATAGTTGCTCTGAGAAATGAAGATCTGTTCTACTGGTGACTGGTTTGCAGGATGACATTTGAGCCCCCTCTTGTCCCTTAAGAAAGGATGTAACAATGAGAAGCAGGACCCCATTGCAATTCCTCGTCAGAGATTTGCTCATTAGTGGGTGGGAGTTAACAATGATATTCTGCTGTGTTCTGATTACCAGAAGAATAGACTTTAATCACGTGGTGCATCTATTGGGTAAAACAGCTGCTTAAGTAGATTTAAGGCAGCATCACCATCATGATAATAGTGCTTCAAATACAAATGCATAGTTAGCAAATATCGTGCAGTTGCCAATCTGTAACTCTCAATTTCAAATCTGTAGCTACAAATATAGGATGCCAGCCATAAATTAAAATGAATTCTGGACAAGATGAAACTGAGAGGTTCATCCATCCAATCTAGAAATGTATTTCTACAAAGAATCCGAGTGATATATTGGTACACTACACTGGTATAGGGGCTGGCAAAAACAGATAAAAAGGGTACAGGCAAAATAACTGTGAAGGAAGGAATGAAAGCATTAGAGAAACAGACTGCAAAGAGTTAGTATATTTTGTATTTATTCCCTCATAACTGTTGGAGATCTGGGTAAAAGCACAACCACTAGCAAAATGCACCAAGAGGATTTTGGCCATTATTTTGAAATAATGAAGGAAAGATCTAAGTAGGCTGTATAAAAGTCAGAAAATTACTGCAACTTAGTAGTAAAGTACATACTTCGCACAAAAAGGTCCCAGATCCAGTTCATGCTGTCTCCAGTTGAAAGGTTCTGTCACAACACTATGACATTGTGAAGTAAAAATGGAGTCATTGAACTATAAAAAGAGGCATTTTTGGTTGTTTTTATGCTTTGTCCACACTGCTTGAGATCATGCTGTGTCACTACATTCAAACAGACAATACTAGAATAGAGAACGCAGGTAAAACAGCCAGACTTGGGGCTTATAAAAGAGGGAAGACTTTGGCAATTTACGGTAGTTAAAAAAATATTTTTTTTCTGAGGTCTGATCTGATATGGTATTACATTCCTAAAGGATAAAGCATTCATTGAAAATGCCAACTTTAACATTAAAATTCCTTTTAAAAAGACAAAGCTCTACATGAATAATACAGATTGGAATCATTACAGTGATATAATTACATTTGAAGGTTCTATTATCACAGCCATTGATTGCCCTAATGAAAAGCCATATCTTCCAGAAGTGTAAGTAAAGTATTCCATGGGAGAGATAAAGTAGGGTATATAATAATAATAATAATAATAATAATAATAATAATAATAATAATGATGATAATAATAATAATAATAATAATAATAATAATAATAATAATAATAAACAGAGGAGATTAGGACAGCAGATCCACCCTCTGTTTTCTTACTCCTCCTGCAATACTAATGCCTTACTTAGGCGATCCCTCGTAGTTCGAGGACGATTGTAGGTATTGCCTAAGTAAGTAACTAATGCCAATTCCTCCAAGTACTAAAGCCAGTTTTCCTGGAAAGCTAGAGTAATAGTAGGATAAATGGTCATAAAACCAAAAGTTGATTAATCAAGCAACTGATCCAGAAGATGTTTCATTGAACCTTTTAATTGGCCTTACTCCCTTTGTTACTCTCATCTAGAATACACCAATTGGATCAACTTTATGATAACTTTCCATTAAACAATTGATTCAATAGATCTATCTAGTTTACAGGGTCCAGTCCATGGTCATTTAACATTTCAAGCAAGGGAGTATTACTAGCAGTTGACAGTAGGCAATGCAATTATCAGCCCTCATAGAGCAACTCTTAAATAAAATATATATTCAGAATTGAGTTGCCAGAGTGCAAACTGAAGAGGGCCACTGTATCTTTAATGACTGTGGAGTAGCAGAAATTTCATGAAACCGCTGCTGGAGTGAAGGCCAAGCCAGGAGTTAAAGGAGCAGAGCAGGAAAGTGTCGTCAAGCCGGTCCGAATTCGGGATAAGCAAGCACCGTCAAACGGCTGCAGAAGCAAAAGCCAAGCCAGGAATTGAAGGAGCAGAGCAGGAAAGCGTCGTCAAGCTTCCTTCGTCCCGAAGTCAGGATAAGCAGACACCATCAGGGTCAGGAGCGAAGCCAGTAGTCAGCAACAGAAAGCAGCCACGGAATTGAGAACGACACCAAAACACGTTTTGGGAGCGAAGAGCAAAGCTGAGTCGAATTCCAGTCCAAGGTCCAAGGAGTTGAAGTCATCAAAGAAGGTCCACGTCACGGAATGGCACAGAAAGCCAAAACAACGAAGGCGAACAGCAGATCTGTTGCAAAGTCCCAAGCCAGTCTTCAGAATCACGTACAGGAAACCCAATGGCACCCAGCAACACCCTGCCACACGCAAAACATAGTGCCCAAACATCCCCAATTTATTTAGGTTTCCTTGGGCATCCAAACTTCTAACGCCCTAGGATCAGGTGTCCCAAATTCTTCATCAGAGTCAAGATCATCCTGCCCACACCCAACTCTGTCCACACCTGTGGAACCACCCTCATTCCTCCAGGCAGACCATGTGGGATCTGTTCTGAAGATACCCAAGCCTCTCCAGCATCAACAGCATCCATGGATCCAGATTCCTCCCCAAGCCCTTCCAGAGCCCGTACCCAATCTATGCCAGCTTCCTCCATCACCACTGGTTCCTCAGCATCCATTTCCACCTCAACACCCTCTCCCAAATCCTCACATGAATCTTCCTCAGAAGACTCCTCATCAATCTCCCTGATTCTCTTCCTATATAAATCTTCCAGGGAGCCCTCCTCACGAGGATTCTTCCTTCCTCTCCTGATCTCACCATTATTACTCACAGCCTCAGAAGACTCATCCACAGAACCTTGTTTGATACACAATCAAGTAAAAAACAACACATGCCAAAACCCCACAAGCTTTAAAGGACAGGAGCCTTTTTCAGTTTTCATTCTATGTATGAACTCTAATTTGAGTCCATTCAGCAAGGCTTATTCTATGGCAGTGAGTATAGGATTGACACTTTTTGCCCTTTCAGACAGGCCCTATATCCCAGGATCTGATCCCAGGTTTTCTGCTTTGACCTGGATTATATGAGTCCGCACTGCCAGATAATCTGGGATAAACGGAAAATGAGAGATCAGATCCTTGGGTATAGGGCCTGTCTGGAAGGGCCCCCAGTTTCTAATAGATGTGAGCCTGTCTTGGATTAAATCTTCAACCACATTACAAGGTGGTTCTGAAAAAGGAAAATCCAACTGTGCTAGTTGTAAAATATTAAATATATCAGTGTTCACTTGTAGTGAAAGTAGTCAGACATTTCCATTTCTTGTTACTTGAGATGTCTGCCTTTTAAAAAGAAAACTATATTTAGGCATGCAAGTATATAGAGCTTGAAAATGTAATGTCAAAGACAGAACGCCACAAGATAAAAGATAACAAAGTTTATTGGAGTTACAGAACCAAAAATGCCCGTAAAAGACAAGGGCTAGGCAAACACTGGCCTTAAAAGTAAAAAGAGACAAGAAAAACGTTCAAAAGATAAACCGGATTAAACCGGAGTTTAATCCGGGTTAAATCAAAACAGCTTGCTTCAGCCTGGGAATAAACAAACAGAAGCTGGTGAACAAAAAGTTCAAAGGAATGCAACTAATTGGCAGCAGATGCTTCTCTGCTGCCAAGAGCTATGTTTGAGTAACTTAGAGGTTACTCCTCCATACAGCAGGCAAATTCCCGATACAAACACAGCAGACGAGGGCAGAAGCAGTCAGCGAAGTCCCAATCCGTTCCGAAGGTCGTAAGGCCGATGCAGACGTTTGTAGTTCACCAGTTCCAACGATAGACACAGGTAGGAGAATCCGAGGCCGTAGTCAGTCAGTCCGTAAGTCCAGAGTAAGCAGATGGCGTCCGTCAAGAAGACGACGGAAGGTCAAAGCTATTAAGATTAAGCAGAGGTTGCACAACAAAACCCCACACAATTCCTCCCGCCGTCTGAGCTCAATGTCCAGGATAACTTACGTAGTCAGCAAACGAATCACACCCATCTTCAGGAAAACTTCCTACACAGATCCCAAGCGTTCGTCCAGATTACCTTGCCCAACGCAATTTGCTATTGCTCCCAAACCCCATTTTATGCCAGTTACAAGTCCTCATCGCTATCAGCTGTTCTCCTTAGCCCGGGCGTTTCCTCATCACTTTCCTCATCAGAACTGGAACACCTTTGACTACGCCCCACAGCATCCCCAGCTGTGGATCCCGTCCCATCCCTCCAGCTTGTCCACGGGTCTAATCCTGAAGGTCCCCAATCGCCTTCCATACTATCATTGCCAGTGGCACCCAAATCCTCCCTTACACGAGTCCATTCCATGTCATCCTCTTCCGAGCTAACCATCTCTTCCTCCATTCTCTCAGTAAACCCCTCAAAAGAATCCTCGTCAGATGGTTCTGCAAAGATATCTCGCAGCCGCTTCCTTTCTCGCTCCTCGAGAGTATCTGACTCTCGAGGAGTCTTACGCCCACGTCTCCCAGTAGTAGAGCCATGAGGCTCAACCATAACATGTAATGCTACCATCTTAATCTCAGCATGCTCCCAGATCTAATTAATATGGATTTAGACTGAAGAATTGACTTTGTACCTTTACATGAGTTACCTGAATGCATGCACTCTGCTGTAGTTAACTGCTCTAAATTACAGCTCTCCTTAAGTATTTCACTATCCCTCATAAAATACCATCTCCTATTTTTAATTAAGTACTTTTGGGCTTTAATGAATAGTGAATATTTAGTATTTTTAGTATTTTTAGCAGAGTGGTGGGGAAACATGGTGAATTTTGTTTTTTTCTTAATCCCTAGCAACCTTTTCAAGGGACCAAGTTTTAAAGTGTTTTAACATGGCTAAATCATTATTTGATGAACTCTTTATGTCTAATAGAAGCATACTAAGATAAGGCAGAGTGAAGAATGATTTAACATGACATTTTCTGGGAATATATTGATAAATGCCACCAAGAATGTTTGTTCATTCAGGAGAAGTGATGCTATAGAAATAATACGAATTTAGTAAAAAGTAGAACAGAAGCAGAGTAGTGATTTATAACTTGTGTAATTGCTCCCCCACCACTGAAATAATGAAGCCAGACAACGATCTGGGAATAACTATGGCCAACTTTATTAAATGTTACGAATTCAAACTTTCTTCATACACTGTAATAAATTCAACCCCAAGCCTCAGTGGGTTTAAAATTCCTACATAACTCCAGGGCCATTCTTATTCACCCTCACCTTGCTTGCCCGAATGCACAGGTAGGGGTTTCTGTTTCGGGCTTTCACCAAACAGGATGCCTTAAGCCCCATTCTACACAGCTGTATAAAATCCACATTATCTGCTTTGAACTAGATTATCTGGGTCTACACTGCCATATAATCCCATTCAAAGCAGATTTATTTATTTCATGTCTAAAGCATTGCATAATAAATAAGTTTAAAATTGAAAAAATAAAGGGATGCTAAGCTGTTAAATAAATTTTAGACCAAAAACAAGCAACATCAACTGCATTGTCTGTAGCTTTAAATAGTTCTTCTTCTGTACATGAGTCTGGGCATTGTGGGAAAATATAAAGATCCTGAGTTGTTTGTTCTGCTCCGCAGTCCCACAAGGTGGAGGAGTCTTCTATGTAGTGCCATTTTGTCTTTTTATTATTATTATTACATTCCAACAATTAACAAAATTTTAGCGATGCATGTCTTATTTCAATATACATAATACCAAAAGTAACTAATGCTTAAATGACATTTTAAACGATCCTTTGGAATGTTTCTAATGGGAAAGGGTCAATTTTATTTATTTGTAATTTAGTTTGCCATTTTTTCCAGATTGTCAACATTGTTAAGCAAGAGCCTGCTTTTATGTTCTTTATGTCTTTTCTATCTATTCTCTCTCCCATTGATGTTTCCTTTTGCCAATTATTTGCTTCCTTTTCTATTTGCACCCATTTTTTTGACCCTTCCAATTCGAATTCTAGTAACCTCGCTAGTTGACTTGCCTCATAGTATATTCCCAATGAGGGAGCCCCCCATCCACCCAATTCTTGTTTACTATAATATAAGAAGTTAGCAATTCTGTTTTTGTTTCCTCCCACTACCCATTTTTTGAAAGAGTTATCCCATTTCTTCAACAAATTGATAGGGATATTCACCGGGAGGCTTTGGAACAAGAATAAAAACTTGGGCAATATCTTCATCTTGTAAATTTTTAGCCTTGAGGAGATATCTCAAAATTTCTTTCCCCATCAGGAGCATGCACTTTTGCTGACTGGTCCTGCTGCAAAGCTTCTCTGTGAAAAAGTGAGTTAAATATAACTTACCCAAGGTTGATGAGCTGAAAAAATAGACTTGAAGCATAGCTTAAAAAATGAAGAGACTGTAGAACAAATTTGCTTCTTTTCTGTCAAAAATTTTGAAAATTATAGCCATTAAAAGCTAATCTCTGAACTCTCAAACGCTTCCTGAGATAAGCTATTACTGCCGCCAGGAGCTGCCAGGAGTTGCCGGAGATAAGGCCGTCTGGCAGTCGAGCGGACAGGGGAAACGAGAGCGAGAGACAAAGCATTTTAGAATGGCTTCAGAAAACCTTAATTCCACTGATTCCAAGCTGGATAAATTGATGGAAATGGTACAAGGGCTGCAAAACTCAATGGAGCTTCTTTCTACTGAGGTCATAAACACTAAGGAGCAAATGCAGCTTATTCTCCAGCAACAGACAGGCTTTGAAGCTAAAATAAAAGCCTTGCAAAATGATGTGCACTTCTTGAACCAGAAAGTGGTAGATTTGGAGAATCGCCAACAGTGTAGGAACCTTCTATTCTTTGGTATACCAGAGTATATAAGTGATAATGATCTGATCACTTCATTGAGTGAATGGTGGATTGAACTGCAGGTTCCAGCTACAGGAGGGGATATTGACCGTGCACACAGGATTCCTTCATATGGTTAAAAAAGATAAAAACAATAAAAAACAAAGACTAAGAACAGTGATAATTGCTTTTGCCAGAGAGTCCATCTGTTTAAAAGTCTAAAAGTTCCTGAGAAAAGTTCCGGACTTAAAATGTAATGGAAATACAGTATCAGTCTTTCAGGACTTGGCAAAATCAACTAGAGATGAAAAAGCCTCTCTCAAGGCCATTACAGATAGACTCAGAACAGAGAAGATTAACTACACCTGGGCCTTTCCAGCTACTATTTTTGTCTACAAAGGGGAAAAAAATCACGGCGAGGACTCCACAAGAGGAAATTAAGATGCTAAAGGAGCTGAATTTAACTTGTTCTTCACCCAAGAGTCTCTCAGCTGATACAGATCCAGATGAAGGGACTGGCACAACAACTGAGGAAGAAGAAGAAGGAGCCGAAGCTCACACAAGGCCAGATCATTTTTTTTTTTAAAAAAAAGAAGGCTCTTAGGGAAAAAAAACCTGGGAAACAACAAGCATCCCAGTACAGGCTCCAAACAAGAAGGAATTACAAATAGTGGAACTTGAGTTATCTGAGGTGTGGTATATGCACTCTGAACAAAAAAAGTGCTTATAAAATATGTGTTAAACTGACAGTTATAATTGTTAAAACACCTAATACATTGTAAGAGATTTAAGACTGACTAATCTGAAGAAGAAAGTACTTTCTCTACTAAAAATGGAGAAGGAGGGAATTAAACATAAGGTGCTTACAAAACAATGTTTATTAAGGGAATCTAGAAATTGGATCATTAATTTTGTTTTGCTAATTAGTTGATTAAGCAGGAAGAGAAGTCTAACTGCTTACATGGGAAGTAATAAGTGGGTGCTATATGGGTTAAGGGGTAATACACGGTAGGGGGGAGCTGCAGCAGGGGACTCTGCCTTCAAAATTCTCTGGATGGGTGCGAGGAGGTCTTTCCAAGCAGCCCCATCCTCAAGGAGGGGGGCTAGGGATCCAGAGGGGGGGAAGCAAGGGGCTTCAGGACAGGGATTAGGAACAGCTTTAAACCAAATTAAAATAGTGGAAGAGACCTGGGGAAAGAGTGGGAAAAGTTCGAACCGGATTAATGAGGGATGAAATAATTGTTATATCAATTAATGTAAATGGACTATCATCTCTGGTTAAAAGGCAAAAAATTGCCAAGTTGTTATTGGAGGAGCACGCAGATGTATGTCTACTCCAGGAAACTCACAAGGGAAAGGACACATCAAAATTGATGAACCTAAATAGATGGGAACTACAATATGAATCCTGGGGGACAAATAAGGCAAGAGGAGTGGCAATATTAATAAAGGATATACATAAATTTGAGTTAGAGAAACAAATAGTAGATAGGGGAGGACTTTTCCTGATGATTAGGGGAAAATTAAATAATAAAGAGACTACTATAGTAAGTATCTACGCCCCCAATAAAAATCAGTTAGGATTTATGCAAAAGTATTGCGCTAAAATTGAAAAACAAGCAAAAGGAGATATAATAATAGGGGGAGATCTTAATATGGAACTCTATAAACAAACCAAAAAAACAGGGCAGAACCCAGGCAGACTCGAATGCAAAATAAACTTTAAAAAATGGAACCTCCTAGAGACTCAAAATAGATTAGGAGAGGAGGGAACTACCCCAACCTTTTATTCCCACAGGCACGCAAAATTCTCTGCGATAGACTATTTCATAGTTGGAATTAACAATATACAACCAATAAGGGAGATTAAAGTGGGGAATCACTGGCCAGGTGATCAAGCTCCCCTCCTGTTAAAATTAGGAATCCCAATAAGAAAGTCCCCAAGGAAATGGATTTTCAACCCAAAGGTAACCTTTAACGAAAAGGATAAACAGGTCATCAAACAGCAGATTCAAGAATTCTTTCGATTTAACAGACAACCACAAATAAAAGAAGAGATCTTATGGGATGCTTTTAAAGCAACCATAACGGGTACTTGTATTTCAATGGAAATAGGAATCAATAGAAAAGAAAAGATTACAATTCAGAATTTAAGATCAGAGGTTGAAGATGCATTCCTTCGTTTTCAAAAAATCCCATCAGACGAGAATAAAACAAAATGGAAAGAGAAAAAACAGCAACTAGACAACTTAGATAAAATAGAGACCACAAAAAATACCTATGGATTAAAAACGATTATCAAATAAACTCAATTAATAATTCAAAGAGGCTGGCCAGAGTCCTAAAATCAAAACAAGCTAGAAACAGAATACTTAAGCTGAAAGATGATAGAGGACATCTGAGAGCTACAGATAAGGAAATTAGGGAAATTATGGATGGTTATTATGAAAAACTTTATGAAGGTAAAGACTTAACCAAACGAATTGGCCTCTTGGGAAAAACTATAAATAAACAGTCAGAATCTATTCTAAATAGTATAATAACTAAATCAGAAATTGAAAAAACAATAGAAAACCTAAAAACAAATACATCACCTGGGCCAGATGGATTTACATCAAACTTTTATAAAATATTCAAAGATGAAATGACTCCCAACCTATTTATACTCTTTAATGAAATAATGGGGAAACAATTTGTACCAAATTCTTGGAAACTCTCCGAAATTCTCACAATCTTAAAGTCAAATAAGGATGAAACGGATCCTAACTTGTACAGACCAATATCACTATGCAATGTGGAATACAAAATATTCACTAAAATATTAGCTAATAGACTGAAGGATATAATCCAAGAGATAATTCACGAAGATCAATACGGATTCGTAAAAAACAGGAAATTAGCAAACCCTATAAGGAATATTCTGAACATTCTGAATCATGCCACAGAAAAAAAAATCTAAAGTACTCATACTAAAATTGGACTTTTGCAAAGCATTCGATTCATTAGACCACAAATATTTGAACAGACTCTGTGAGGAAAGTAATATGGGGGGGGGGGGGGAGTATGTAAGGTAATAAAAGAACTATATACTGAAAACAAAGCTACTATCTCAGTTAACGGGGAACAAACTAGACAAATAAACATTAACAGGGGAACTAAACAGGGATGCCCCCTTTCCCCAGCCCTATTCTCATTGGCCATTGAACCCTTAGCAAATTCAGTAAGGAACAACCCAGCTATTAAAGGTTATAAGGTGGGCAAGGAAGTCATCAAGATTAATCTATACGCTGATGATGTTATGATAATTTTAGGGGAGGTGGAGGAGTTACTACAATCAATAGTCAGAACAGTTAAGGATTTTGGTAAAACTTCAGGCCTCATAATTAATTTAGGGAAATCAGAGATTCTACATAAAAATCTAACATGGGAAGAAAGAAGGTTCAAAATATCATGGGAATAAAACTAGGGAATAAGAAGATGAAATACCCGGGAGTAGATATACAAAAAAATATTAATAATATTATACCAATGAACTACAATCTTTTATGGAAAAATATGAGCAAACGTAGTGCCATTTTGTCAGGCTGTCTTTTGATCTGTCAACTCTGCTTCTGAGTCTAAGTTGCCTATTCTTGGTTTGCCCCTGGAGGAAGACCCTCATGGGGGCCATCCAATTGGGATTGCCTGATTTTGCTGCCCAGAGGGATATTCTTGCTGTTGTTGGAGGAACATTTAAAGGAGTGGTGGTTCTCATAAAACAGCTGTATAAAAACTGGATTTTATACAACTGTGTAGAAGGGGCCTTATAGATACACACTGAGATATAAACTCCATCCGAGTTTTCCACAGGACTGCCTATTTATGGCTCCACCCAAGCCAATTATCTTTGAATAGTGTACGGTAGGCAAAAACACCCTCACCCCATGAAGAAGGGTGGAAATTCCTACTTGGTCCTGAAGTACACTGTTGCCAGGTGGGAGGATGGTTTAGCAATTTGCTCAGAATACGGAGCTGCTTGGGTTGTGCAGCCTTAAATAGGCTACCTCACCACTGTAAAAGTAGTCCCAGCCAGGACTAATTTACCCAGCAGCCCCTCTTCATTGTGGGACAGCAAATATCCCTCCTCTCCCAGACTAGCATTGAGAAGAAACCTAAGTAACGGACAACTTTGGTCCACATGTCAAAAATTCAACCAGTTAGTACAATATCATTTAAAAACACCCTGGGTTTTTGTTGAATCAGATTGGCAAATAAAAGCTTATGGGTTTGAGCTTAAATTTTTCATTTAACATTAAAGGAATTACTTGTGCCCAGGCTCAGAACCGGTTGTAAAATTTGAGAGGCTTGCTGCAAGATGCCCTTTATGGACCGTCCATCCAATGGGTCCCATATGCTTGCCATGTGTTTCATAAGATCATAGAGCTGGAAGACATTATATGAGCTGTCCAGTCCAACCCATGCTATACAGGAATACATATTAAAACCACTCCCATTCAGTCTATCTCTGTTTTAAAATCTCCAAAGAAGTCGACCCTTAAACAGCAAATTCCACTGTTGAACAGCTCTTATCATCAAGAAGTTCTTTCTAAAGAGCTTGTTTGAATTCCTCATCGGCCATAAAGTATATAGATAACTATATTTGCACACTATTCACTCATTCAACCAAGAGGTAATTAGGTTAGCAAGAAAGGCAGTAGTTTCCACCACCATGTGCTTGCCTTCTTTCTACCTCTGAGTTATGCTGAGGAGGCAATGGCAGAAGAATCATCTCATTTCTATTGCTACCATGCTCACCAAAACAGGTCAATGGGCAAGCAATCAATCCCTTTGAGGTCAGCAAGAACTTCTTCTAAAGTGTTGGGTCCTTGGAAGCTGTTCAACATTATTGCATCTCTGTCATGAGTTAGAAGCTAAGGCAAAGCACACATGACTGCAGAGTGTGCCTTTGGTATTTTATGCACATTGTACTAGCAGATCAGGCTGGTTATATGGATGAGTCAGCACATGAGCAGGAAAGGGTGGGGTATGCTGGAGGACATTTGATAATACTTGTTTTCTAGGTTGCATGGTTGCACTTGTATTTCTGTGTACTATTGTCTTCATCCACATTTAAATTTGTACTCACATGTAAATACAATTGGCAGTTTCCAATGAAATCAAAACATGAAAAGGAGGGTAACCTTTTGCATCTGTTATCCTGTTGTTACACGTTCCTTTTGGTATAATGGAATGAAATGCCCTTTTTAGAAACAAATATAGCAATATATTCCAATTAGCGGTTATTTCTTACACCATTCAATAATATTTGATTTTGAAAAGTTAAAGGCTCTGTAAATGTATATTATTGTTTCTTTACTTGGCTCTCCCTGCAGAACAAGGCAGGGGAAATTAAACTAATAACACAATGTATCATATCAAATAAGTTAAGAGATATAAAACCAATATATATTAAAATCCATCAATAATTTAAACATAATTTAAAAGTAACCTGGACAGGCCTGTCAGGAGACACCAGGCTTTTGAGGTGGTGGTGGAGGAGAGTTAAAGACAAAATAAAAACAAGAATCTGCTTATGTTTTTTTAATTCCTGGAGTTTCTTTTATGTTTAACAACATGGCTGTCCAGTGGGAGAGTCTGTCACTTATTGGAAAAATGTATTGCTGCTTCTGAAGGTTTCCAGAATAGGAAATTCGCCTTGACGGAGTGAACACATCAGGACCCATTCAGTTAATTCTGTTCTGCTAAATTTTAATAGCCAGGATGGCAATGGTCAGATGCACTAATTCATTCACACAATGTCATTCACCAGTAAGAATGATTTTTTTCCCCCTTTGGTCTTTCAGTTTCCAGCATTGCAGAAAGTAAGACACTAAAAGCTGTTCTCACCTAGAACTGTTATAATTGGCATCTTGGTAACTTTTTGTTTAGATGCCTCAATTGTAATTTTACATGTAAGTTACAGTTTTATGTTACTACAATGTTGGAAATTTGGGGACAGAAGGAAATCTTAGGGTGCATCTACATTGTAAAATTAATGGAGTTTGACAGCACTTTAATGACTGAATCAGTGCCATAGAACCCTAGTATTTGTAGTTCAGTGAGGCACCAGTACTCTTTGGCAGAAAAGGCTAAACATTTTGTAAATTAAAACTACAATGATCTGATAGCATTAAGCCATGTGTAATGAAATGCCTAGTTATAGTGTAGAATTTTAAATATATTTGTTGATGTTGGGACTTGATCTACCTCCATATGAGCAGCCATTTTGTGGTTGTCAGGGAGCAGCAGTAACAGGAGGGGAGCTATTTTGTATGCAAATGAGCGGGTGCCAAGATTTGAAAGATGAGAGAGTCAAGGATGGCAGTTGAAGAAAAAAAAGAAAAACCCAACTGAACATTCTATGGGAGTTGAAGTCAGTTAGTAAGTGAGGGTGTTAGCTGGAGAGTCATGATAGTTTGTTTGTCAGTAAGTAAGAGTCAGGGAAGATGTTAATGTAAGGTGGTTGGAGAAGTAGTCAGAAGAATAAATTAGAGATAATCGAAAATCTGCATTTATGTAATAATTTTGCATTCCTTTTTGTGAAGATAAAGATTGGAGGAGAGTTGCACTGAAACGTTGTTTCTTAACTACTACGCATTTATACCTTTGTAAACATTACGCTTTTGCCACAACAACGCTATAAATAAACTAAGTTACTGTTACTCTTTAAATAAAGACACTTTCTCAATACAGTGTTCCCTCACTACTTTGCGGTTCACTTTTCGTGGATTTGCTGCTTTGCGGATTTTCAATAACCTCTAAAAATTTATAAATCATAAAAAATTACAATTTACAGCCTAAGGAAGGGAGGAAGGAGAAGCCAAAGGGAGAGAAAAGGAGCCCAAGTGGCAACGTAAGGAGAAGGAGGCGATTTATCAACACATGATTGGTTGATAAAGACTTAAAATAGTCTATAACTACTAAAATAATGTATAAATATTAAAATAAATATAGTGTCCCTACTTTGTGGATTTTCACTTATTGTGGGTGTTCCTGGAACCTAACCCCAGTGATACGTGAGGGAACACTGTATCTTGAATATAATTCAAGAAGTCACAAAAGGTGGAAGAAGGATTAAACATTCATTTACTTCTTTGGTGGTATATTCGCATAAGCGGATAACTTGACCTCTTCCTGACTGTTTTACATTTTTGACTAAGTAAAAGGACTCTTCTACTATGCAACAAGTTGGAAGTGCCTCACATATTTCAATGTTGGCAGCAGAGGGATAGCCAACAGAAGTCTCCCTTGCTTAAAGGCATCACTTAGGAGTGGATGTGCGTCCCACCATGGCAGGTAAAGTGGTGTCAAATTTCATTGATTCTACAGTATTGGTGCAGCCTAAGTCTGGATAAACAATTCCTTTAATGTAGATACAGGTCTTGGAGGACCTCTAGCTAAATACAACATTTGAATACACCTGTCTCACGTTGTCTTTTCTAGTCTAAAGCCCCATTTACAGTGACTACTTGGGTCGATGTAGGTTTGTATGAGACTCATGATGGCAACATACTGCACATGGCTCATCTGCACTAAAACAGGGCAAGGTCGTCTTAACCTGACCTAGGCGTAATAAAAACAGTTTGGCTAGTTCCCAACCAGAGCTTGCTGCAACTGTCCCAACTGCCATCCTGTGTTCTCAAGGCTTCGGTGGGCTAGGGACATAGGATGGTGGGGCCCTTTCTCTCTCAACCTCCTGTTGCAGCAGTCCAACTTAAGGCTCCATGTAGATGTGACCTGCATTAAGATGTCTAAGTATCACAACAGCATTTCTCTTTTGCAGCCATGGGAACTAACTTTAAAATCATGATTGAAACAGTAATTCATGCAATACTATGATCACAATAATATAAATGCAGAAATAAGTCCCATTTGGTTCTTTAAATAGTATGTTTATTATATAAGCCTTCAATAAGAAAAGCTCTTATCACCTGTTGTAGTGTAGTACACCAAACAGTTATCTCTTTCCCTCACTTTCTCCACACACACACATACACAGATAAGTAGACAGACATATAAAAGAAATAATATAATGCAGCTGTTTCACTTAGATACTCTGTAATAATTAACTGACCAAATGAAGCAAGTATCTGGAAAGTCAGATTCCTCAAATCGATTGCCAAAATTATTAGGTAATATATGCTATTTTAAGCTATTTATTCTTCATTTGTTCTATATCAGTTAACAAGACTATTTCTGATCAAGAATGAATATTAATTTAAGCTATAGACACCAATTTCTTGGCCTAGATAAAAATATCTGTGTAGGCATGACATTCATTTAAATTATCTTTCATGAATTTCCAGAAGCTAAATTTACAGATTCTGTCAAAATAACTACGCCTATATAATTTTGGAAATTATTGTTTTTCAGTTTATTCTCTTTATTGTTCTTCTGCATTGCCTTCTTTGAGTTTTATTTTTCTCTTTTTCCATTTGATTACCTTTGCCATTTGTTTCTTCTGGATTTTTGGTACTTTTGGCCACAATATCTGTCACATGCTATAATGGTACTATATATTAATAAAACAGGAGACCAGTTAGGGTCTTAACAAATATAACAAATATATACAGAATTATGCTGCACATAACAAAAATGCATTAACTTTCCATTACTTTCTCTGATTTATAACTTTGCAGCCATGGAACAAATAATGGCATTTTATTATGTTTACTAAATAATCCAAGTAACTCAACAAATGCAACTATGGAATATATTTTTTTATTGGTCATTTTGAACAGATTTCATAGAATCTCTTTCTGGTATTGCTTAATGTAGCAACAAACTTATCTAGCATAAGCAAAATTAGAATTATTATACTACTTCATTTCCAACAATGGTGGTTATGTGTTTAGAAATCATATTCAGCCTTGAGGGTGTTAAGCACTACTGATATATCATTTTATATACAGCTTTTTCTCAAATGCAACATAATAAAAAAGAATGTAACAACTTGCAACTTGCTTTCCGGACTGTAGTATCCCACACAGCTCTCAAATCATGATTCTATTTGTTTATGAAGTAATCTTTCTTATCATTCCATTTTTAAAGAAATGCTGTAAACATTCTTTCCATTTAAACTCCATTTTTTTGGAAATCTGATACATATTCTGATATATATCTACATTTATAATACATGTTTGTGAGAAAGAGATTGAACTCAAATATATGACAACATGGTTCTGAAAAATAGACAACATTTTGCCTAGATGCCAAAATCTGTAATCATCATAACTAGCTAAGTTTTATTATAAGTACAGTAGAGTCTCACTAATCCAAGCCTCGCTTATCCAAGCCTCTGGATAATCCAAGCCATTTTTGTAGTCAATGTTTCCAATATATCGTGATATTTTGGTGCTAAATTCGTAAATACAGTAATTACAACATAACATTACTGCGTATTGAACTACTTTTTCTGTCAAATTTGTTGTATAACATGAAGTTTTGGTGCTTAATTTGTAAAATCATAACCTATTTGATGTTTAATAGGCTTTTCCTTAATCCCTCCTTATTATCCAAGATATTCGCTTATCCAAGCTTCTGCCGGCCCGTTTAGCTTGGATTAGTGAGACTCTACTGTATTCAGAAAAAGGAGGGACATCTTTTGTTAAAGCACAGTTCACTCCAACACAACAAAGTTTACTGATAAAGTAACAATTTAATTTAATGGCTTACATACAGTTTCCTTGCTAATTTAGACCAGTGATGGCAAATGTATCAGTGGAGCAGTAAATGTATCAGTGGAGCAATAAGCTTTGGGTTTAACCTTCACTTTAAAGATGTTGACCTGTAATCTAGTTTCAGCACTTTGAATAACTCATTTAATATCCAGCCTCAAAACCTAATTCACTGCTCCACTGGTATGGAGATCACAGGGTACTGTCACAAATGTGCCTGAATAAAACACAAACCTATTAGACTTGTTATACCTATAACACTTATTCAACATGGATATGAACACAGTTCTTTTAATGTCAGAATCATCTACCCAGTAGAAAGGCATTGTGGCAATTGTACATTGTACTGAATTGTACTGAAAAGTGAACATTTTAAGTAAAAAAGTTGAATTGAGAAGAATTGTTTTTGCTTTTAAGGAGTGATCTTCATTTATTCTGGGATATTAATTATGACTTCTAGTAGGTTTTACATTCGATGTTGGTTGGAAACAGTAATTTAAAAAATAATCCCTAGATGTTTAACTTTATACCATGTGGCTCAATAAATCCAATATCTGTATTTTAAAGAAAATGTTACTTGAAGGCTGTGATAGTATGATTGCCTGAAATATTATATTTTGCCTCTGAACAGAATTATACTATTGTTTTTATATTAATTATTATATTAGATTTGTTCCTTTCTCATGGAGGATGATAAATATCTACTCATAGGGAATCAAATATTAATGTAACAGTCATAAGACTGTTTCTTGCTACTTGCAAATAGGAGTATTGGGATGACACCTTTAACAATAAAAAAATATTTCAAATTTTGCACCGTTCTATGAGATTACATATTAGTAAACACAGACAAGCACACACATATGCACACCCTAAAGCTCTTGATAATGAAGGTGTCTAACAAAAAGGGTAGGGAGAAACAAGAATAAAACCCTTGAAATCTATTTTGGATGATAAAAAAATTCTTAGGGACAGCATACCATATCTCAAAGCTAGTGTTTGAGGTGAAATACACAGAAAATATAGACTTTCCATCACATTCCATTCTCAGAGAATTCATTAATAAGCGTTTAACTCTAATGTAACAGAATTATTATAGCCCATTAAAGAGAAACAAAACACCCTGTAAGAATTTATTTCCTGACACTACAGATAACATTTTCCCCATCAACTTTAATGTTTGCAATTGCAGATATAATGTATTTCTTCAATTCTAACACACACTTTCCCCCCTATCTAAACATGTCTAAATGGCATGCGTCTTAGAACCAAAGGTGCATATCTCTTTTTTTTTTCCTGTTAATGGTACTGAAATTAATGTGTCTCACATAATTGATGGTCTTAGAATCAAGGGACAAATTGGGAAACATTCTTCTTTTAATCATGTTAAAACATTCACCTTCCTTCTTCCAATTATCAGTATAGCATGACCTTGGTATCTGTGTGGGATATTATCTTAAAACTTCTGTGGATATCTGAAATGATAGACAGTAGAGAATTCTTATATTTTGACTATAAGTGGGATAGAAGCATACCAAGGGAAAACACAAGAGGAGTGCGACCCCTTTCACACAGCTGAATAAAATCCCACATTTTCTGCTTCGAACTGGAATATATGGCAGTGTGAACTCAGATTTCCCAGTTCAAAGCAGATATTGTGGGATTTTCGGCCTTGATATTCTGGATTATATGGCTGTGTGGAAGGGTCCTAGAAAGGGTCCTGATACACTAGCTGCACCCCTTCCTAGATCTGGAGAACCATAAGATGGTAGTGCACACACTGGTAACATCAAGGTTGCACTTCCACAATGAGCTTTACATTTGTACCAAGTTCAGAAACTCCAGTTGGTTCAAAATAAGGCAGGCAAATTGGTTACAAGAACATCTAGGAGTGAGCATATTACACCTATCCTACAGTCATTCCACTGGCTGCCAATTAGTTTCCGGGTAAAGGTCAAGATGTTGTTTTTTTACCATTAAAGTCCTACATCAGTGGTTCTCAACCTGTGGGTCCCCGGTGTTTCGGCCTACAACTCCCAGAAATCCCAACCAGTTTACCAGCTGTTAGGATTTCTGGGCGTTGAAGGCCAAAACATCTGGGGACCCACAGGTTGAGAACTACTGCCCTATATGGTTTGGGTCCAGGCTACCTAATGGACAGGGCCGGCCCCACCATAGAGGCCACGTGAGGCGGCCACCTCGGGCGCAGGTCCCTGGGGGGTGCCGTCAGGCTTCCCCCGCCCCAGCGGGGACCATGGGCTCGCTCACCGGTGGAAGGCTTGTTCGGCGACGAGGGAGCTCCACATAGTCGCTGCCGGGTGGGCAAGGCCAGCCAGGCCAGGGTGCACTGGGCAGGAGGCAGGGCACCGTCAGGGCGGTGCCCCGCCTCCCGCCCAGCGTGCCCTGACCCAGCATGCCCTGACGCTGCATGGGAGGTGGGGCCAGGGCACGCTGCGTGGGAGGCGGGGCCAGGGCACCCTGGGCGGGAGGCGGGGCACCGCCCTGACGGTGCCCTGCCTCCCGCCCAGTGCACCCTGGCCTGGCTGGCCTTGCCCAGCCGGCAGCCGGCCGGGCAAGGCCAGCCAGGCCAGGGCGCACTGGGCGGGAGGCGGGGCACCGTTAGGGCGGTGCCCCGCCTCCCACCCAGCGTGCCCTGGCCCCGCCTCCCACGCTGCGTGAGAGGCGGGGTCAGGGCGAGCAGCGCGGGAGGCGGGGCCAAGGCACGGGAGGCGGAGCCCGCCGGCGCCACGGGAGGCGTGGCCATGTGCCTCCCATGGCACATGGCCACGCCTCCTGCGGCGCCGGCAGAGGGGCGCTTTTCTCCACCTCCGCTTAATATTTTAAATTATCTCTGGCCAGCCCTGCTAATGGATACCTTCTCCTGTACAGTCTGCCCCAAACACTTAGATCCTCTGGGGGGGGGGAGTTACTCCAAGCAGCCAGAACCCGGCTGGCTACTACCACCCAGAGGACCTATTCAGCAGTCACCTCAAGACTATGAAATGACCTGCCAGAAGAGCTCTGACAGCTAAATGAGCTGTCAGAATTTAAAAACCACCTAAAGAATTATCTCTTCTAGTAGACCTACCCAGACAGTTTTTAAGCATGAATTTGAAAGATATGTCCTTTGTTTCATTTCTGTTTTGGGTATTTTAATATGTATATTGTAGAAATATGTTCATATGTGTATGTGTGTGTGTGTGTGTGTGTGTGTGTGTTGCGGTATTTTTACAATGTTTATGTGTCTTAATTATTCTGTAACTCACCTCGAGCCACAAAGAGAGGTGAGTAAGAGATAAAATAATAACAACAAAAACAGGCCACCCTACTCGGATCTGCATGCATTATTCACTGATACATTACATAGTCCTAGACACTTGAGAAGTGTCCAATGTGTGATCCAATACAAAAGCCAGAATAGTGATCTTGTTTGCTGTGTACTAATCTTCTTGTGGATCAAATAATAATAATTATTATGCAAGAAAAGCACAATCAAAGCACCAAGTCTTGAAGAATTTGAATTCATCACATCTTCAGTTGACCTAGCTTGGGTTGAATGGTTGCCCCCTGGCCACCTTGACAATTAGGGTTATGTTGTTAGGCTGCAATCACACATAGTGCTTCAGAAGCATGCTGTCATCCATAGGATATTTTTAAAGCTATTCCTGCACAGAGCAAATATATTTCTCCAGTGTCTGGGGATCAAATAAAACACTAAAAGCAGGACAAACTTGGTGAGAATTTGACTATAAAGGACAAGAAATTCCACAAATGAGAAAAGAATTCATCTTGGTTCTGGCATATTTCATAACTTTCACTTAGAAAATAAATGTAAAAAAATGCAGACCAGAAAAAAAGCATAATTCACTTTCTTTTCTTTTCTTTTTTCTTTTCTTTTCTTTTCTTTTCTTTTCTTGCAATACTATTTCAAATTCTAAAATGATGGGGAAAATTATTCTTTCAACTTATCCTGAGGATCAGATTGCTCAATAAATTATTTCCTACCAAAATTCATATTTTGGTTGTATGAGCAATTAACTGCTTTAGATTTTTCAAGATGTGTAGAAGTACTTGAATAAACCAGTTCGGATCCCATATTAGTCCATATGGTGCAGAACAGCTCGCATCATATGAGAAGTTCCAAAGATTAAAATCTTCAAGTATCCTTTAGTACAATGACCCCAATTTAACTGCATGCATTAACAGCAACCTATTAGAAAATCAGAGAATTAGACAATCAGCAAGGAAGTAGAAGTAGGGTTGATTAAATCTAAAAATGTACTGCTCATCTGAAAGAGATGGTTGGCAGAAAAGTTGAGTTTTTAACAACCAAATCAGAAAGAAACTATACCTGAAGCACCCATTTATATGTGTGGTTCATCTCAGCCAGTTTGGCCTATTAAATGATGATACAGTGCTAACCTTTACTCAAGGCAAAGAACAGTCATCTCTCTTGAGTTTCTTAAAAATAGAAGTGTAATGAAAAATATTACTCCAAAGTAAATTCTGGGGTAAAAGTTACTATTTAATAATGGATGAGTAAAGAACAACCTTAGTCTTAGCTTTCTGCTGATAGTAGCATTCTTTTGGTTTAACTTTATTGCACAGAATATTGATTAATATGTTAGCTAGCATCAAATATAGGTGTGGATGTGATTTCAGTGTACTTTCAGAAGTATCATTGGTTTTAGTTTACAAATTATACCATGGTTTTATTCTGTTATGCTGATGTATGTGAACATTGATGTTGACATTATACTGTAATAAGAATGTTAAGTTGAAGTATTAGCAATATAGAACTACAACTAACACATGGTAATAAATGTTCTAAGAAAACTGCTTCTCTTCAAAACAATTGGCCACTTAATACTTCTATTGCTATAAGTATAGACAGAAATAATGAGAATATGCTACTTGACAGAAGATAGAATATAATTAATAAAAAACATGGTAAAAGGAAACAAATACATGTTTTCCCCTGAAAAAGGCACCCGAAATAAACAAAAATATTAGCTAACATACTGTTGGTGTTGTGAATGAGTCTTCTGAGGCTGTTAGTGATAATGGTAGGATCAGAAGGGGAAGGAAGAATCCTTGCGAGGAGGGCTCGTCCAAAGATTTACATAGGAAGAGTGTCAGGGAGATAGATGAGGAATCCTCAGATGAGGATTCATTTGGGGAGTTGGAAGGGGATCCTGAGTTAGAAATGGATGCTGAGGAACCGGTGCTGGTGGAAGGAGTTGGCATAGATTGGGCACGGGCTCTGGACGATCTTGGGGAGGAAACTGGGCCCATGGATCCTGAGGACGCAGGAGAGGCTTGGGCGTCTTCAGAAGCAGATCCCACATGGTCTACCTGGAGGAATGAGGGAAATTCCGCAGGTGTGGACAGGGTTGGGCGTAGGCAGAGTGATTCTGACTCTGATGAGGGACTTGGGACGCCTGATCCTAAGGCGTTGGCTGTTTGGAGCTCAGACTCTGATGAGGAGCTCGGGACACCTGATCCTAAGGCGTTGGTTGTTTCGATGCCCAAGGAAACCTAAATAAATTAGGGGTTTTTGGCCATTGTTCCTTGCGTGTGGCAAGGTGTTGTTGGGCGCCATTGGGTTTCCTGTACTTGACTCCGAAGACTGGCTTGGGACTTTGCAACCAATCTGCTGCTGTCACGCCCTGGTAGCAAAGCACTAAGAACCAACACACGGAGGCCAATAACAATCTAATATCTTTATTAAGGAAATATTATAGTAGGATAAAAACAAGTAGAAAATGCAGTTCAGCAATAGACCTTTTAGGGAAGGTCAAATATAGTCCAGAAATATATTGTCCAGTATATAATATTAGAGTTCAAAGTTGTAATCCCAAAACCGAAACACACTCAACTTCCAAGCAGTTAGAGTGGTGAAAGCGTCCAAAAGTTTTACTAGAGTTCAAAGTAAGTCCAAGGCAGGAACTGAAGACAAGACTGGGTACTTGGCACAAGATGCAAGGCTGGGAACACGGTGAGACCGGTCAAGAACACGGCAAGGCAAGGCACGGAGAGACTGGAGATAGCGGACTCAAAACGCAGTCCACACTTAGCTGGAACCGAAGTTAGTCCTTCAACTGACTCGTTGACTCCGCACAGGCTAGCCCGTGCGGAAAGCTTATAAGGAACTTCGAATCTTTCTGCAAACAGGTGTCCAGAGCTTCTTTTCCCAAGGGAAAAAGAACTGAAACACATCTTCATCCAGATGCGTTCCTCCCTGAAAGCTCCCAGGGGAAACTAGCTAATTAGCACTCTGTCTGGCTGCTAATCTTGCGCTTTTCCTTGTTTGTGCTCTCTGGAAGCGACTCGCCTCAAAGAACTCCCTTCTCGCGAAAGGGGGAGAAGCGCTGGGAAGAACTTGTTCAAGGTCCGTTTTAATGAGTTCTTGGCGAGAATTGTCAACAACAGGCATCTGGAATGGCACAGTCTCTTGCTGAGACGGCAGAAATCCCATGTCTTCATCATCATGATCCATGATGGTGCTGGGGTCAGGACTCAGAGGCCCATGGGGCATCACAGCTGCTCGCCTCCATCATCTTGGCTTTTTGTGTTATCCTGTGATGTGGACCCTGTTGTGACGACTTCACCCCTTTGGACCTTGGACTGGAATTTGACTTGGCATATCTCTTTGCTCCCAAAACTCAGCTTGGTACCATTCTTATCTCCATGGCTGTCTTCCGTTGCTGACTACTGGCTTCGTCTTAGACTCTGACGCTGTTTTCCAACCCCGACTTCGGATCGGCTTGATTTTGCTACGATGCTTCACTCCTTTGACATCTGGCTTGGATTTCAACTCCACAGCGACTTGTCACTATTGTTTCAGCGTTTTCCAGCTTTGCTTGCTTGCGCCGTTTTTGGCGAAGCACTCTAGCCTGGTTTGGGCTTTCTTTTGAGTTTTGGGGCTTTTTCTGTACTCTTGGGTTTTGGGGAAGTTTTTATTTTCTGAGATTATTTGTCTTTGTTTGTTTGCCGTTTTGAGCCTGCATTGCAATTTTGTACTTGATTCGAGCACCAGATTATAATCCAGATTATACGCCGGTTTGTTCTTTTGACATTTTCTTCATTTTGAAAGCTTATTTACACTGAAGTTCAAGTGTTATAAGCTCCTTGGATGCTTTATTGAGCTGTTTTGAGTTGTTTGTTAAATAAACTGCATTTATCTACCTGGCTGGCGTCTGACCTTTGACAGTTGGTGAGAACTTACTGAAAAATGTGATATATTTGAATGTTTTTTATGCATATGTTATATGGTCAGCATACTTTTGGTCTATTTTTAATATCATGAAATTAGGATAATTGTTAACTTCTGCTATTCTGATGTAGAGTGTGTCTGTAACTGTGATATTTCAGAATATTACTTAATATCTTTCCTTATCAAGGACTGAATGATGCATATATGTATATGCTTGGAATCATGGGTGGGAGAATGTTTTGGGTGGAAGAACATTTCAAGTGGGTAGATGTTTTATTAGAACCTTCAAAATTCACAAATTTCATCATTTGAGATCCTATATCACTTATTTATTATGCATGTGAACTAAGTAATAGTTCCTGGCCTGACAACCCCCACCTCCAACTTACCTTAACTGTTAATAGTTGCTCTGAGAAATGAAGATCTGTTCTACTGGTGACTGGTTTGCAGGATGACATTTGAGCCCCCTCTTGTCCCTTAAGAAAGGATGTAACAATGAGAAGCAGGACCCCATTGCAATTCCTCGTCAGAGATTTGCTCATTAGTGGGTGGGAGTTAACAATGATATTCTGCTGTGTTCTGATTACCAGAAGAATAGACTTTAATCACGTGGTGCATCTATTGGGTAAAACAGCTGCTTAAGTAGATTTAAGGCAGCATCACCATCATGATAATAGTGCTTCAAATACAAATGCATAGTTAGCAAATATCGTGCAGTTGCCAATCTGTAACTCTCAATTTCAAATCTGTAGCTACAAATATAGGATGCCAGCCATAAATTAAAATGAATTCTGGACAAGATGAAACTGAGAGGTTCATCCATCCAATCTAGAAATGTATTTCTACAAAGAATCCGAGTGATATATTGGTACACTACACTGGTATAGGGGCTGGCAAAAACAGATAAAAAGGGTACAGGCAAAATAACTGTGAAGGAAGGAATGAAAGCATTAGAGAAACAGACTGCAAAGAGTTAGTATATTTTGTATTTATTCCCTCATAACTGTTGGAGATCTGGGTAAAAGCACAACCACTAGCAAAATGCACCAAGAGGATTTTGGCCATTATTTTGAAATAATGAAGGAAAGATCTAAGTAGGCTGTATAAAAGTCAGAAAATTACTGCAACTTAGTAGTAAAGTACATACTTCGCACAAAAAGGTCCCAGATCCAGTTCATGCTGTCTCCAGTTGAAAGGTTCTGTCACAACACTATGACATTGTGAAGTAAAAATGGAGTCATTGAACTATAAAAAGAGGCATTTTTGGTTGTTTTTATGCTTTGTCCACACTGCTTGAGATCATGCTGTGTCACTACATTCAAACAGACAATACTAGAATAGAGAACGCAGGTAAAACAGCCAGACTTGGGGCTTATAAAAGAGGGAAGACTTTGGCAATTTACGGTAGTTAAAAAAATATTTTTTTTCTGAGGTCTGATCTGATATGGTATTACATTCCTAAAGGATAAAGCATTCATTGAAAATGCCAACTTTAACATTAAAATTCCTTTTAAAAAGACAAAGCTCTACATGAATAATACAGATTGGAATCATTACAGTGATATAATTACATTTGAAGGTTCTATTATCACAGCCATTGATTGCCCTAATGAAAAGCCATATCTTCCAGAAGTGTAAGTAAAGTATTCCATGGGAGAGATAAAGTAGGGTATATAATAATAATAATAATAATAATAATAATAATAATAATAATAATGATAATAATAATAATAATAATAATAATAATAATAATAATAATAATAAACAGAGGAGATTAGGACAGCAGATCCACCCTCTGTTTTCTTACTCCTCCTGCAATACTAATGCCTTACTTAGGCGATCCCTCGTAGTTCGAGGACGATTGTAGGTATTGCCTAAGTAAGTAACTAATGCCAATTCCTCCAAGTACTAAAGCCAGTTTTCCTGGAAAGCTAGAGTAATAGTAGGATAAATGGTCATAAAACCAAAAGTTGATTAATCAAGCAACTGATCCAGAAGATGTTTCATTGAACCTTTTAATTGGCCTTACTCCCTTTGTTACTCTCATCTAGAATACACCAATTGGATCAACTTTATGATAACTTTCCATTAAACAATTGATTCAATAGATCTATCTAGTTTACAGGGTCCAGTCCATGGTCATTTAACATTTCAAGCAAGGGAGTATTACTAGCAGTTGACAGTAGGCAATGCAATTATCAGCCCTCATAGAGCAACTCTTAAATAAAATATATATTCAGAATTGAGTTGCCAGAGTGCAAACTGAAGAGGGCCACTGTATCTTTAATGACTGTGGAGTAGCAGAAATTTCATGAAACCGCTGCTGGAGTGAAGGCCAAGCCAGGAGTTAAAGGAGCAGAGCAGGAAAGTGTCGTCAAGCCGGTCCGAATTCGGGATAAGCAAGCACCGTCAAACGGCTGCAGAAGCAAAAGCCAAGCCAGGAATTGAAGGAGCAGAGCAGGAAAGCGTCGTCAAGCTTCCTTCGTCCCGAAGTCAGGATAAGCAGACACCATCAGGGTCAGGAGCGAAGCCAGTAGTCAGCAACAGAAAGCAGCCACGGAATTGAGAACGACACCAAAACACGTTTTGGGAGCGAAGAGCAAAGCTGAGTCGAATTCCAGTCCAAGGTCCAAGGAGTTGAAGTCATCAAAGAAGGTCCACGTCACGGAATGGCACAGAAAGCCAAAACAACGAAGGCGAACAGCAGATCTGTTGCAAAGTCCCAAGCCAGTCTTCAGAATCACGTACAGGAAACCCAATGGCACCCAGCAACACCCTGCCACACGCAAAACATAGTGCCCAAACATCCCCAATTTATTTAGGTTTCCTTGGGCATCCAAACTTCTAACGCCCTAGGATCAGGTGTCCCAAATTCTTCATCAGAGTCAAGATCATCCTGCCCACACCCAACTCTGTCCACACCTGTGGAACCACCCTCATTCCTCCAGGCAGACCATGTGGGATCTGTTCTGAAGATACCCAAGCCTCTCCAGCATCAACAGCATCCATGGATCCAGATTCCTCCCCAAGCCCTTCCAGAGCCCGTACCCAATCTATGCCAGCTTCCTCCATCACCACTGGTTCCTCAGCATCCATTTCCACCTCAACACCCTCTCCCAAATCCTCACATGAATCTTCCTCAGAAGACTCCTCATCAATCTCCCTGATTCTCTTCCTATATAAATCTTCCAGGGAGCCCTCCTCACGAGGATTCTTCCTTCCTCTCCTGATCTCACCATTATTACTCACAGCCTCAGAAGACTCATCCACAGAACCTTGTTTGATACACAATCAAGTAAAAAACAACACATGCCAAAACCCCACAAGCTTTAAAGGACAGGAGCCTTTTTCAGTTTTCATTCTATGTATGAACTCTAATTTGAGTCCATTCAGCAAGGCTTATTCTATGGCAGTGAGTATAGGATTGACACTTTTTGCCCTTTCAGACAGGCCCTATATCCCAGGATCTGATCCCAGGTTTTCTGCTTTGACCTGGATTATATGAGTCCGCACTGCCAGATAATCTGGGATAAACGGAAAATGAGAGATCAGATCCTTGGGTATAGGGCCTGTCTGGAAGGGCCCCCAGTTTCTAATAGATGTGAGCCTGTCTTGGATTAAATCTTCAACCACATTACAAGGTGGTTCTGAAAAAGGAAAATCCAACTGTGCTAGTTGTAAAATATTAAATATATCAGTGTTCACTTGTAGTGAAAGTAGTCAGACATTTCCATTTCTTGTTACTTGAGATGTCTGCCTTTTAAAAAGAAAACTATATTTAGGCATGCAAGTATATAGAGCTTGAAAATGTAATGTCAAAGACAGAACGCCACAAGATAAAAGATAACAAAGTTTATTGGAGTTACAGAACCAAAAATGCCCGTAAAAGACAAGGGCTAGGCAAACACTGGCCTTAAAAGTAAAAAGAGACAAGAAAAACGTTCAAAAGATAAACCGGATTAAACCGGAGTTTAATCCGGGTTAAATCAAAACAGCTTGCTTCAGCCTGGGAATAAACAAACAGAAGCTGGTGAACAAAAAGTTCAAAGGAATGCAACTAATTGGCAGCAGATGCTTCTCTGCTGCCAAGAGCTATGTTTGAGTAACTTAGAGGTTACTCCTCCATACAGCAGGCAAATTCCCGATACAAACACAGCAGACGAGGGCAGAAGCAGTCAGCGAAGTCCCAATCCGTTCCGAAGGTCGTAAGGCCGATGCAGACGTTTGTAGTTCACCAGTTCCAACGATAGACACAGGTAGGAGAATCCGAGGCCGTAGTCAGTCAGTCCGTAAGTCCAGAGTAAGCAGATGGCGTCCGTCAAGAAGACGACGGAAGGTCAAAGCTATTAAGATTAAGCAGAGGTTGCACAACAAAACCCCACACAATTCCTCCCGCCGTCTGAGCTCAATGTCCAGGATAACTTACGTAGTCAGCAAACGAATCACACCCATCTTCAGGAAAACTTCCTACACAGATCCCAAGCGTTCGTCCAGATTACCTTGCCCAACGCAATTTGCTATTGCTCCCAAACCCCATTTTATGCCAGTTACAAGTCCTCATCGCTATCAGCTGTTCTCCTTAGCCCGGGCGTTTCCTCATCACTTTCCTCATCAGAACTGGAACACCTTTGACTACGCCCCACAGCATCCCCAGCTGTGGATCCCGTCCCATCCCTCCAGCTTGTCCACGGGTCTAATCCTGAAGGTCCCCAATCGCCTTCCATACTATCATTGCCAGTGGCACCCAAATCCTCCCTTACACGAGTCCATTCCATGTCATCCTCTTCCGAGCTAACCATCTCTTCCTCCATTCTCTCAGTAAACCCCTCAAAAGAATCCTCGTCAGATGGTTCTGCAAAGATATCTCGCAGCCGCTTCCTTTCTCGCTCCTCGAGAGTATCTGACTCTCGAGGAGTCTTACGCCCACGTCTCCCAGTAGTAGAGCCATGAGGCTCAACCATAACATGTAATGCTACCATCTTAATCTCAGCATGCTCCCAGATCTAATTAATATGGATTTAGACTGAAGAATTGACTTTGTACCTTTACATGAGTTACCTGAATGCATGCACTCTGCTGTAGTTAACTGCTCTAAATTACAGCTCTCCTTAAGTATTTCACTATCCCTCATAAAATACCATCTCCTATTTTTAATTAAGTACTTTTGGGCTTTAATGAATAGTGAATATTTAGTATTTTTAGTATTTTTAGCAGAGTGGTGGGGAAACATGGTGAATTTTGTTTTTTTCTTAATCCCTAGCAACCTTTTCAAGGGACCAAGTTTTAAAGTGTTTTAACATGGCTAAATCATTATTTGATGAACTCTTTATGTCTAATAGAAGCATACTAAGATAAGGCAGAGTGAAGAATGATTTAACATGACATTTTCTGGGAATATATTGATAAATGCCACCAAGAATGTTTGTTCATTCAGGAGAAGTGATGCTATAGAAATAATACGAATTTAGTAAAAAGTAGAACAGAAGCAGAGTAGTGATTTATAACTTGTGTAATTGCTCCCCCACCACTGAAATAATGAAGCCAGACAACGATCTGGGAATAACTATGGCCAACTTTATTAAATGTTACGAATTCAAACTTTCTTCATACACTGTAATAAATTCAACCCCAAGCCTCAGTGGGTTTAAAATTCCTACATAACTCCAGGGCCATTCTTATTCACCCTCACCTTGCTTGCCCGAATGCACAGGTAGGGGTTTCTGTTTCGGGCTTTCACCAAACAGGATGCCTTAAGCCCCATTCTACACAGCTGTATAAAATCCACATTATCTGCTTTGAACTAGATTATCTGGGTCTACACTGCCATATAATCCCATTCAAAGCAGATTTATTTATTTCATGTCTAAAGCATTGCATAATAAATAAGTTTAAAATTGAAAAAATAAAGGGATGCTAAGCTGTTAAATAAATTTTAGACCAAAAACAAGCAACATCAACTGCATTGTCTGTAGCTTTAAATAGTTCTTCTTCTGTACATGAGTCTGGGCATTGTGGGAAAATATAAAGATCCTGAGTTGTTTGTTCTGCTCCGCAGTCCCACAAGGTGGAGGAGTCTTCTATGTAGTGCCATTTTGTCTTTTTATTATTATTATTACATTCCAACAATTAACAAAATTTTAGCGATGCATGTCTTATTTCAATATACATAATACCAAAAGTAACTAATGCTTAAATGACATTTTAAACGATCCTTTGGAATGTTTCTAATGGGAAAGGGTCAATTTTATTTATTTGTAATTTAGTTTGCCATTTTTTCCAGATTGTCAACATTGTTAAGCAAGAGCCTGCTTTTATGTTCTTTATGTCTTTTCTATCTATTCTCTCTCCCATTGATGTTTCCTTTTGCCAATTATTTGCTTCCTTTTCTATTTGCACCCATTTTTTTGACCCTTCCAATTCGAATTCTAGTAACCTCGCTAGTTGACTTGCCTCATAGTATATTCCCAATGAGGGAGCCCCCCATCCACCCAATTCTTGTTTACTATAATATAAGAAGTTAGCAATTCTGTTTTTGTTTCCTCCCACTACCCATTTTTTGAAAGAGTTATCCCATTTCTTCAACAAATTGATAGGGATATTCACCGGGAGGCTTTGGAACAAGAATAAAAACTTGGGCAATATCTTCATCTTGTAAATTTTTAGCCTTGAGGAGATATCTCAAAATTTCTTTCCCCATCAGGAGCATGCACTTTTGCTGACTGGTCCTGCTGCAAAGCTTCTCTGTGAAAAAGTGAGTTAAATATAACTTACCCAAGGTTGATGAGCTGAAAAAATAGACTTGAAGCATAGCTTAAAAAATGAAGAGACTGTAGAACAAATTTGCTTCTTTTCTGTCAAAAATTTTGAAAATTATAGCCATTAAAAGCTAATCTCTGAACTCTCAAACGCTTCCTGAGATAAGCTATTACTGCCGCCAGGAGCTGCCAGGAGTTGCCGGAGATAAGGCCGTCTGGCAGTCGAGCGGACAGGGGAAACGAGAGCGAGAGACAAAGCATTTTAGAATGGCTTCAGAAAACCTTAATTCCACTGATTCCAAGCTGGATAAATTGATGGAAATGGTACAAGGGCTGCAAAACTCAATGGAGCTTCTTTCTACTGAGGTCATAAACACTAAGGAGCAAATGCAGCTTATTCTCCAGCAACAGACAGGCTTTGAAGCTAAAATAAAAGCCTTGCAAAATGATGTGCACTTCTTGAACCAGAAAGTGGTAGATTTGGAGAATCGCCAACAGTGTAGGAACCTTCTATTCTTTGGTATACCAGAGTATATAAGTGATAATGATCTGATCACTTCATTGAGTGAATGGTGGATTGAACTGCAGGTTCCAGCTACAGGAGGGGATATTGACCGTGCACACAGGATTCCTTCATATGGTTAAAAAAGATAAAAACAATAAAAAACAAAGACTAAGAACAGTGATAATTGCTTTTGCCAGAGAGTCCATCTGTTTAAAAGTCTAAAAGTTCCTGAGAAAAGTTCCGGACTTAAAATGTAATGGAAATACAGTATCAGTCTTTCAGGACTTGGCAAAATCAACTAGAGATGAAAAAGCCTCTCTCAAGGCCATTACAGATAGACTCAGAACAGAGAAGATTAACTACACCTGGGCCTTTCCAGCTACTATTTTTGTCTACAAAGGGGAAAAAAATCACGGCGAGGACTCCACAAGAGGAAATTAAGATGCTAAAGGAGCTGAATTTAACTTGTTCTTCACCCAAGAGTCTCTCAGCTGATACAGATCCAGATGAAGGGACTGGCACAACAACTGAGGAAGAAGAAGAAGGAGCCGAAGCTCACACAAGGCCAGATCATTTTTTTTTTTAAAAAAAAGAAGGCTCTTAGGGAAAAAAAACCTGGGAAACAACAAGCATCCCAGTACAGGCTCCAAACAAGAAGGAATTACAAATAGTGGAACTTGAGTTATCTGAGGTGTGGTATATGCACTCTGAACAAAAAAAGTGCTTATAAAATATGTGTTAAACTGACAGTTATAATTGTTAAAACACCTAATACATTGTAAGAGATTTAAGACTGACTAATCTGAAGAAGAAAGTACTTTCTCTACTAAAAATGGAGAAGGAGGGAATTAAACATAAGGTGCTTACAAAACAATGTTTATTAAGGGAATCTAGAAATTGGATCATTAATTTTGTTTTGCTAATTAGTTGATTAAGCAGGAAGAGAAGTCTAACTGCTTACATGGGAAGTAATAAGTGGGTGCTATATGGGTTAAGGGGTAATACACGGTAGGGGGGAGCTGCAGCAGGGGACTCTGCCTTCAAAATTCTCTGGATGGGTGCGAGGAGGTCTTTCCAAGCAGCCCCATCCTCAAGGAGGGGGGCTAGGGATCCAGAGGGGGGGAAGCAAGGGGCTTCAGGACAGGGATTAGGAACAGCTTTAAACCAAATTAAAATAGTGGAAGAGACCTGGGGAAAGAGTGGGAAAAGTTCGAACCGGATTAATGAGGGATGAAATAATTGTTATATCAATTAATGTAAATGGACTATCATCTCTGGTTAAAAGGCAAAAAATTGCCAAGTTGTTATTGGAGGAGCACGCAGATGTATGTCTACTCCAGGAAACTCACAAGGGAAAGGACACATCAAAATTGATGAACCTAAATAGATGGGAACTACAATATGAATCCTGGGGGACAAATAAGGCAAGAGGAGTGGCAATATTAATAAAGGATATACATAAATTTGAGTTAGAGAAACAAATAGTAGATAGGGGAGGACTTTTCCTGATGATTAGGGGAAAATTAAATAATAAAGAGACTACTATAGTAAGTATCTACGCCCCCAATAAAAATCAGTTAGGATTTATGCAAAAGTATTGCGCTAAAATTGAAAAACAAGCAAAAGGAGATATAATAATAGGGGGAGATCTTAATATGGAACTCTATAAACAAACCAAAAAAACAGGGCAGAACCCAGGCAGACTCGAATGCAAAATAAACTTTAAAAAATGGAACCTCCTAGAGACTCAAAATAGATTAGGAGAGGAGGGAACTACCCCAACCTTTTATTCCCACAGGCACGCAAAATTCTCTGCGATAGACTATTTCATAGTTGGAATTAACAATATACAACCAATAAGGGAGATTAAAGTGGGGAATCACTGGCCAGGTGATCAAGCTCCCCTCCTGTTAAAATTAGGAATCCCAATAAGAAAGTCCCCAAGGAAATGGATTTTCAACCCAAAGGTAACCTTTAACGAAAAGGATAAACAGGTCATCAAACAGCAGATTCAAGAATTCTTTCGATTTAACAGACAACCACAAATAAAAGAAGAGATCTTATGGGATGCTTTTAAAGCAACCATAACGGGTACTTGTATTTCAATGGAAATAGGAATCAATAGAAAAGAAAAGATTACAATTCAGAATTTAAGATCAGAGGTTGAAGATGCATTCCTTCGTTTTCAAAAAATCCCATCAGACGAGAATAAAACAAAATGGAAAGAGAAAAAACAGCAACTAGACAACTTAGATAAAATAGAGACCACAAAAAATACCTATGGATTAAAAACGATTATCAAATAAACTCAATTAATAATTCAAAGAGGCTGGCCAGAGTCCTAAAATCAAAACAAGCTAGAAACAGAATACTTAAGCTGAAAGATGATAGAGGACATCTGAGAGCTACAGATAAGGAAATTAGGGAAATTATGGATGGTTATTATGAAAAACTTTATGAAGGTAAAGACTTAACCAAACGAATTGGCCTCTTGGGAAAAACTATAAATAAACAGTCAGAATCTATTCTAAATAGTATAATAACTAAATCAGAAATTGAAAAAACAATAGAAAACCTAAAAACAAATACATCACCTGGGCCAGATGGATTTACATCAAACTTTTATAAAATATTCAAAGATGAAATGACTCCCAACCTATTTATACTCTTTAATGAAATAATGGGGAAACAATTTGTACCAAATTCTTGGAAACTCTCCGAAATTCTCACAATCTTAAAGTCAAATAAGGATAAAACGGATCCTAACTTGTACAGACCAATATCACTATGCAATGTGGAATACAAAATATTCACTAAAATATTAGCTAATAGACTGAAGGATATAATCCAAGAGATAATTCACGAAGATCAATACGGATTCGTAAAAAACAGGAAATTAGCAAACCCTATAAGGAATATTCTGAACATTCTGAATCATGCCACAGAAAAAAAAATCTAAAGTACTCATACTAAAATTGGACTTTTGCAAAGCATTCGATTCATTAGACCACAAATATTTGAACAGACTCTGTGAGGAAAGTAATATGGGGGGGGGGGGGGAGTATGTAAGGTAATAAAAGAACTATATACTGAAAACAAAGCTACTATCTCAGTTAACGGGGAACAAACTAGACAAATAAACATTAACAGGGGAACTAAACAGGGATGCCCCCTTTCCCCAGCCCTATTCTCATTGGCCATTGAACCCTTAGCAAATTCAGTAAGGAACAACCCAGCTATTAAAGGTTATAAGGTGGGCAAGGAAGTCATCAAGATTAATCTATACGCTGATGATGTTATGATAATTTTAGGGGAGGTGGAGGAGTTACTACAATCAATAGTCAGAACAGTTAAGGATTTTGGTAAAACTTCAGGCCTCATAATTAATTTAGGGAAATCAGAGATTCTACATAAAAATCTAACATGGGAAGAAAGAAGGTTCAAAATATCATGGGAATAAAACTAGGGAATAAGAAGATGAAATACCCGGGAGTAGATATACAAAAAAATATTAATAATATTATACCAATGAACTACAATCTTTTATGGAAAAATATGAGCAAACGTAGTGCCATTTTGTCAGGCTGTCTTTTGATCTGTCAACTCTGCTTCTGAGTCTAAGTTGCCTATTCTTGGTTTGCCCCTGGAGGAAGACCCTCATGGGGGCCATCCAATTGGGATTGCCTGATTTTGCTGCCCAGAGGGATATTCTTGCTGTTGTTGGAGGAACATTTAAAGGAGTGGTGGTTCTCATAAAACAGCTGTATAAAAACTGGATTTTATACAACTGTGTAGAAGGGGCCTTATAGATACACACTGAGATATAAACTCCATCCGAGTTTTCCACAGGACTGCCTATTTATGGCTCCACCCAAGCCAATTATCTTTGAATAGTGTACGGTAGGCAAAAACACCCTCACCCCATGAAGAAGGGTGGAAATTCCTACTTGGTCCTGAAGTACACTGTTGCCAGGTGGGAGGATGGTTTAGCAATTTGCTCAGAATACGGAGCTGCTTGGGTTGTGCAGCCTTAAATAGGCTACCTCACCACTGTAAAAGTAGTCCCAGCCAGGACTAATTTACCCAGCAGCCCCTCTTCATTGTGGGACAGCAAATATCCCTCCTCTCCCAGACTAGCATTGAGAAGAAACCTAAGTAACGGACAACTTTGGTCCACATGTCAAAAATTCAACCAGTTAGTACAATATCATTTAAAAACACCCTGGGTTTTTGTTGAATCAGATTGGCAAATAAAAGCTTATGGGTTTGAGCTTAAATTTTTCATTTAACATTAAAGGAATTACTTGTGCCCAGGCTCAGAACCGGTTGTAAAATTTGAGAGGCTTGCTGCAAGATGCCCTTTATGGACCGTCCATCCAATGGGTCCCATATGCTTGCCATGTGTTTCATAAGATCATAGAGCTGGAAGACATTATATGAGCTGTCCAGTCCAACCCATGCTATACAGGAATACATATTAAAACCACTCCCATTCAGTCTATCTCTGTTTTAAAATCTCCAAAGAAGTCGACCCTTAAACAGCAAATTCCACTGTTGAACAGCTCTTATCATCAAGAAGTTCTTTCTAAAGAGCTTGTTTGAATTCCTCATCGGCCATAAAGTATATAGATAACTATATTTGCACACTATTCACTCATTCAACCAAGAGGTAATTAGGTTAGCAAGAAAGGCAGTAGTTTCCACCACCATGTGCTTGCCTTCTTTCTACCTCTGAGTTATGCTGAGGAGGCAATGGCAGAAGAATCATCTCATTTCTATTGCTACCATGCTCACCAAAACAGGTCAATGGGCAAGCAATCAATCCCTTTGAGGTCAGCGAGAACTTCTTCTAAAGTGTTGGGTCCTTGGAAGCTGTTCAACATTATTGCATCTCTGTCATGAGTTAGAAGCTAAGGCAAAGCACACATGACTGCAGAGTGTGCCTTTGGTATTTTATGCACATTGTACTAGCAGATCAGGCTGGTTATATGGATGAGTCAGCACATGAGCAGGAAAGGGTGGGGTATGCTGGAGGACATTTGATAATACTTGTTTTCTAGGTTGCATGGTTGCACTTGTATTTCTGTGTACTATTGTCTTCATCCACATTTAAATTTGTACTCACATGTAAATACAATTGGCAGTTTCCAATGAAATCAAAACATGAAAAGGAGGGTAACCTTTTGCATCTGTTATCCTGTTGTTACACGTTCCTTTTGGTATAATGGAATGAAATGCCCTTTTTAGAAACAAATATAGCAATATATTCCAATTAGCGGTTATTTCTTACACCATTCAATAATATTTGATTTTGAAAAGTTAAAGGCTCTGTAAATGTATATTATTGTTTCTTTACTTGGCTCTCCCTGCAGAACAAGGCAGGGGAAATTAAACTAATAACACAATGTATCATATCAAATAAGTTAAGAGATATAAAACCAATATATATTAAAATCCATCAATAATTTAAACATAATTTAAAAGTAACCTGGACAGGCCTGTCAGGAGACACCAGGCTTTTGAGGTGGTGGTGGAGGAGAGTTAAAGACAAAATAAAAACAAGAATCTGCTTATGTTTTTTTAATTCCTGGAGTTTCTTTTATGTTTAACAACATGGCTGTCCAGTGGGAGAGTCTGTCACTTATTGGAAAAATGTATTGCTGCTTCTGAAGGTTTCCAGAATAGGAAATTCGCCTTGACGGAGTGAACACATCAGGACCCATTCAGTTAATTCTGTTCTGCTAAATTTTAATAGCCAGGATGGCAATGGTCAGATGCACTAATTCATTCACACAATGTCATTCACCAGTAAGAATGATTTTTTTCCCCCTTTGGTCTTTCAGTTTCCAGCATTGCAGAAAGTAAGACACTAAAAGCTGTTCTCACCTAGAACTGTTATAATTGGCATCTTGGTAACTTTTTGTTTAGATGCCTCAATTGTAATTTTACATGTAAGTTACAGTTTTATGTTACTACAATGTTGGAAATTTGGGGACAGAAGGAAATCTTAGGGTGCATCTACATTGTAAAATTAATGGAGTTTGACAGCACTTTAATGACTGAATCAGTGCCATAGAACCCTAGTATTTGTAGTTCAGTGAGGCACCAGTACTCTTTGGCAGAAAAGGCTAAACATTTTGTAAATTAAAACTACAATGATCTGATAGCATTAAGCCATGTGTAATGAAATGCCTAGTTATAGTGTAGAATTTTAAATATATTTGTTGATGTTGGGACTTGATCTACCTCCATATGAGCAGCCATTTTGTGGTTGTCAGGGAGCAGCAGTAACAGGAGGGGAGCTATTTTGTATGCAAATGAGCGGGTGCCAAGATTTGAAAGATGAGAGAGTCAAGGATGGCAGTTGAAGAAAAAAAAGAAAAACCCAACTGAACATTCTATGGGAGTTGAAGTCAGTTAGTAAGTGAGGGTGTTAGCTGGAGAGTCATGATAGTTTGTTTGTCAGTAAGTAAGAGTCAGGGAAGATGTTAATGTAAGGTGGTTGGAGAAGTAGTCAGAAGAATAAATTAGAGATAATCGAAAATCTGCATTTATGTAATAATTTTGCATTCCTTTTTGTGAAGATAAAGATTGGAGGAGAGTTGCACTGAAACGTTGTTTCTTAACTACTACGCATTTATACCTTTGTAAACATTACGCTTTTGCCACAACAACGCTATAAATAAACTAAGTTACTGTTACTCTTTAAATAAAGACACTTTCTCAATACAGTGTTCCCTCACTACTTTGCGGTTCACTTTTCGTGGATTTGCTGCTTTGCGGATTTTCAATAACCTCTAAAAATTTATAAATCATAAAAAATTACAATTTACAGCCTAAGGAAGGGAGGAAGGAGAAGCCAAAGGGAGAGAAAAGGAGCCCAAGTGGCAACGTAAGGAGAAGGAGGCGATTTATCAACACATGATTGGTTGATAAAGACTTAAAATAGTCTATAACTACTAAAATAATGTATAAATATTAAAATAAATATAGTGTCCCTACTTTGTGGATTTTCACTTATTGTGGGTGTTCCTGGAACCTAACCCCAGTGATACGTGAGGGAACACTGTATCTTGAATATAATTCAAGAAGTCACAAAAGGTGGAAGAAGGATTAAACATTCATTTACTTCTTTGGTGGTATATTCGCATAAGCGGATAACTTGACCTCTTCCTGACTGTTTTACATTTTTGACTAAGTAAAAGGACTCTTCTACTATGCAACAAGTTGGAAGTGCCTCACATATTTCAATGTTGGCAGCAGAGGGATAGCCAACAGAAGTCTCCCTTGCTTAAAGGCATCACTTAGGAGTGGATGTGCGTCCCACCATGGCAGGTAAAGTGGTGTCAAATTTCATTGATTCTACAGTATTGGTGCAGCCTAAGTCTGGATAAACAATTCCTTTAATGTAGATACAGGTCTTGGAGGACCTCTAGCTAAATACAACATTTGAATACACCTGTCTCACGTTGTCTTTTCTAGTCTAAAGCCCCATTTACAGTGACTACTTGGGTCGATGTAGGTTTGTATGAGACTCATGATGGCAACATACTGCACATGGCTCATCTGCACTAAAACAGGGCAAGGTCGTCTTAACCTGACCTAGGCGTAATAAAAACAGTTTGGCTAGTTCCCAACCAGAGCTTGCTGCAACTGTCCCAACTGCCATCCTGTGTTCTCAAGGCTTCGGTGGGCTAGGGACATAGGATGGTGGGGCCCTTTCTCTCTCAACCTCCTGTTGCAGCAGTCCAACTTAAGGCTCCATGTAGATGTGACCTGCATTAAGATGTCTAAGTATCACAACAGCATTTCTCTTTTGCAGCCATGGGAACTAACTTTAAAATCATGATTGAAACAGTAATTCATGCAATACTATGATCACAATAATATAAATGCAGAAATAAGTCCCATTTGGTTCTTTAAATAGTATGTTTATTATATAAGCCTTCAATAAGAAAAGCTCTTATCACCTGTTGTAGTGTAGTACACCAAACAGTTATCTCTTTCCCTCACTTTCTCCACACACACACATACACAGATAAGTAGACAGACATATAAAAGAAATAATATAATGCAGCTGTTTCACTTAGATACTCTGTAATAATTAACTGACCAAATGAAGCAAGTATCTGGAAAGTCAGATTCCTCAAATCGATTGCCAAAATTATTAGGTAATATATGCTATTTTAAGCTATTTATTCTTCATTTGTTCTATATCAGTTAACAAGACTATTTCTGATCAAGAATGAATATTAATTTAAGCTATAGACACCAATTTCTTGGCCTAGATAAAAATATCTGTGTAGGCATGACATTCATTTAAATTATCTTTCATGAATTTCCAGAAGCTAAATTTACAGATTCTGTCAAAATAACTACGCCTATATAATTTTGGAAATTATTGTTTTTCAGTTTATTCTCTTTATTGTTCTTCTGCATTGCCTTCTTTGAGTTTTATTTTTCTCTTTTTCCATTTGATTACCTTTGCCATTTGTTTCTTCTGGATTTTTGGTACTTTTGGCCACAATATCTGTCACATGCTATAATGGTACTATATATTAATAAAACAGGAGACATTTTACAGGAAAAGGGGAGTTGTAGCATGTTGATGTATAGAAGTGGTTTGTGGATCCTTGTAAACAAAGTTGTACACTACCAGCTGAAATTACTAGTCCCTAAAAATAAAATTAATTTAGTACAATTGTTTATTTACACAGCAACTACCGATTTCCATAGACATTTCACTGCAGAGGGATATGTAAGAATACAAACCATTGTGGTATGAACTCCTCTAAAATGTGAATACAACATCCAAACAAATTCAAGAACATAGACATGGATTTGTATTGAAAATTACACCTGTAAGAAGAACACTAGCGAAGGAACACAGCACAAATTTTGAAAACAGGTGTATGAGAATATGAGTGAATTAGAGATGGGAATGATTGGATTACATTTATATTCAATTAAAAATTATTGGAACAAAGTAGTCATGATTAACATCCTATCACTTTGGATGAAAACCAATTCCAGTTAGTCTAGGATCTAACTCATTTATCTTTACATGCATTATTTATTTATTTATTTACAGCATTTATATTCCGCCCTTCTCACCCCAAAGGGGACTCAGGGCGGATCACATTACACATATAGGCAAACATTCAATGCCTTTTAACATAGAACAAAGACAAGACAAACATAGGCTCCGAGCGGGCCTCGAACTCATGACCTCCTGGTCAGAGTGATTCATTACAGTGATTCATTGCAGTTGCTCTCCAGCCTGCGCCACAGCCCGATACATGTATACACCTGATATCTATGGATATTTAGTTGGATTTAGATTAATGATACAATCCTAACTCGGAAAAGCCCAGCTGCAATTAATTATGATTAGGTATGTGCATCATATAGGGAAGAGGGCATCTCTACCAGCTGAAAAAGCTTGCATGGAGAAGGGGTAGGGGAAATGAACAGACAAATTATTCCAGATCCTCCATCTTGGACACAAAATGGTAATGCTAGCATAATATTAAATGAGTGTAAACATAGTCTTCAGTATTTTCAAAACCCTAGGTGGACAGGATTTTAGATTCAATAATTGTTTCAATTGGCCTAGGTTCAGTTTATCTTGCTCTTGACTGGCTATATGCATCAGCCATTTTTAGAATGGGCCGTGCATTTTTTATCCAGATTACGTGGAATGCTACACTACTTGGATGATGTTTTATTCATTGGCAGAGCTGGCTCTGGTTAGTGTGACAGACTAATGCAGCATTTTCAACATCTAACTGATTACCTAACTGATTACCTAGCCCAATTTTCCATAAGGAGCAAAGTATGTGCCCTAGCCTTTGCATCTCATGCTCAGGGGTATCCTCATGTTTTGGATGAATTTCAGGTCAGAAAAATAATTGAGAGATGATCTAGGGAAAGTGGTAGAGCCAGGGATCCATGACTGTCCATGTCACCAGACGTATTAAAGGGGCTGTGTATGACATGGGTTCGAATTTGCAACTCTCCTTTTGAATTAACCCTTTTTCATGCAGCAGCATTAACTGCCTTTTTAGGGAATTACGCAAGAGCAAAATGGTGTCCATGTTGCCAACAGATAAATCAGGTAAGGCCTTCATGTTTGGAGACCTGCAGTTGTTCCCAAAGCAAGTTAGGTTAACAATAGGATCTTCCAAGACAGATTTATTCATTTATTTACCCTATTTATACCCTGCTTTTCTCTACCCTGAAGGGGACTCAAGGTGACTTACATATGGCAATTATTCAATGCCTTAAAACACATACAAAAGATTAAGCCTAAAAATAAATTGAATTAAAATTAATACATGTTAAACATGTAAAACATTACATTCAATATTAAAATCATGCCATCCAGAAATGGTAGTCCAGGGCCATTATGTAGTCATTGCATATATTCCAAATCTATTTTTGCACTGTGCTATTTTCCGAAAGCCTGATCCCAGAGCCAGGTTTTTACTTGCTGTGAGTGAAGTCATGTTGTGGTGTTTAATAGTTTTTCTTCTAGTGACATGTGTCCAATTCTTGCAATGCACAATTTTATTCAGGTTCAGAGTTGTTCGCCAAGCTATTTGTTTTTCTATGACAATGGGATGCCACCTGTCAAGTTTCAAAACTGGAGTGTGAGCACTCATGCTCTGGAAGCCCTCAGTATATCAGGAGCAAAGTTTGGAATGCACTCATTTAGAATCTCAGAAGCTTCCATGGCTCATGCCATGGGTCTAGGGGCCTGGAAGATTCAATGGATTGTGAGATGGTACTTTCAAGTCTTTAAAGGTTATTTCCGGCCACTCCTGGAAAAGAGGGGTAACAACTAACATTTTTGTTGTTACGTTTTTATATGCAGCTCTGTTAGACTGTAGGTCCTAATCTATGGTCACAGCATTGTCTATTAGGTGGAGAGACCGGCTGGTCAGAGTTGTTTTTGCTCACAGTTGGGCCTGAGCCAATCTGTTATTGTTGAATAATGGTTGGGAAAATGGGGCCTGCACTGGATTGCATTGCTGCCTCTGCTATTTGAAGAAAGAAAGGGGCCTCCTCCAGATATTCTTATTTTGCATTTGGGGAAAAACTATTTATGTTTACTAAAGAGAAAGGCTTTATTAAGAAGACTTTATTAAGAACATCTGAAAGAAAATGTTCCTGACCGGGACTGAGTTACACAAGGAAGCTGAAGATCATTTGCTCCAGTAAAATACTTCTTGTGCTATATGTTAGCATTTATGACCTCAAAGACTGCTTTTATTTGTACAATCTATAAAAGTGTATTAAAATACATGACCTTCCTTTAAAGCATTATTGGAAAAGCAGGTGACATTCAGACTGATGAAAAACCAAAATATCAATGGCTAATTCTAAAGTGCATTACTTAATAGAAAACGTCAAAATGTCACTCTTTGTAGGACAGGTAATATAACAACCATGATACAGATTTCCTGTCAAGTATTATGTATATAACTCCAAGATTTGGGAATTGTACATTTTAGAGAAACAATGATTATAATATAATACTATTTGCATTTAGCAAAATGTCCAAATATATTATTAAAGCATCCAAAGGCAAATGTTTATCTAATAAAATGTCAACAGCCTCCAAAACACGTTAATAACTATGTACAATTTAGGAGGGATCAATTATGTAGCCTACAGAATCAGGAATAACAAAATAGAACTAAAAAAAGAGTTATTCACTGAACAATTAACCCTCCATTTTCAATCTCTACTGGCAATAACTGGTCTGAATTTTAAGTCTTTATAAAAATTTGTGCAGGTTACAAAGATTTTTTACCATTCAGGACATATTTCGAAACTTTTTTTTACATACAATGTATTTTCTGCACAGAAAATATTTATGTCTAGAAAACAAATTTCTTGCACAGAAAATTACTGCAAAGCAGATGTGCTATGAAAATTCCATAATGCTAGCAAATACTAAGAAGTCAATACTTCTATGTATCAGGTTATCATGTACTGTAAGGTAAAAAATCATTCCCCGGTCTTTGCATCACAATCATACTGATGTCTCTTGGCATCACAGGGAACACAATGTTCTATGAATTTTCTCAGTGTTAGCGTGTTCTTTTGGAATAATCTCTCTAGCATCGGGATACCAAAATTACATATATGCAAACATTATTTGGGTTGGCACATGTAAAGCCATTTTAGATTCTCCTTCATATTCTTGTATTTTTCAGTTCAAAAAACTGAACCCTAGTCCACTTCTAACATATTTTAGCTTTCATAAAAATGTTGTCTTAAGGGTTTTTTATTTTGAAAAATTATCAGCATCTATCTCACTTTAGCTGAAATTAACTAGTAAAGAGTTATTTTTGTTTTGTTTTTTACAGATCTAAGTGATGTATTACTATTTATAAATAATATCACTATAACAAAGCATATAAATGAAGGCATTATCTTCCATTTCCAGCACCTGGAGCTTGTTTGTGGCAGATCATTTCTACACTCAATAAAAAATGAGTGACAACAATGGAAGTAGTCCCAGTAGCATTCCAGACAGAACAGGATAGTAAGAGGGGGAGGAAATGATCCTGATTATATAATATTCATTCTCATTACAAGAAATATGAGGGTTACACTGTCCAGTCTTGTCCTGGCACATATATATGGAGATGTTTAGTCAAAAGGATGGCTAGGAATTAACAGAGGTGTGTTCTTCCTCCACACATCGTGTTTTTAGAGACTCTATTGCCAGACCTTAGCCAGAACAGTCTTCAAGCTGGTGGAGACTCCTAATAACATCATAGTGAAGGGATCACTGAACCAAAGTGACTCCATTTTGAATAGCCCTGTCTGCTTGGAACTAGAAGATCAGTCTCCCTTTGATAATAAGAATATGTTTGCAACTTGCTGTCTCGTAACAGATGGCATGTGTCCTATATGTTTAGCAAGAATCAGTTGTGGTTAAGCTTGCGGTTAAGCCGATTCTAGGAAATGTATGCAATATATGTACTTTTGATGCACCTGTTGAAATGTTCTAACAGCTTGTGTTGGGCAACATCCTGGACTTGTTTACAACTCAGGATATGCCTGCTCACCACAAACTGAACTGGGGGATTTCCAGTAAATTCAGTCCAGAAAGAGGAACTAGAAATGTGATAAACAAGTTGTCTATAAAAAGGCCCTGAACAAATCATTCGGGGCAGACGATTTTTGCTGGCTTCACTGCTACGTGTGGTCATCGTCTGTCTGTAGCTACAATAAAAGGTGTTTTGTCCTCAACTATTTTGGTCTCTGAGTGGTCTCATAGCGGCTTGGCAGACTCGGGTATTTGATGTGAATTGGGGTATTCCCAAATCACCCCTTTCATTTCTGGGGGCTCGTCCGGGATGCCGGAATTTTGGGATTTGTAGTGTTTTGCCAAGGTTCCGTTGTAGCCCACTCGGAGCTGCTCTTGGGAGCAAGGCGTGTCCGCTTCCCCTTCCGGGGTGCTGCGTACGGTCCACGCCGAGACGTGCGCACGGCCTCTGAATAGAGGTAGAGACCGGTGGTTCCCTTCGCGGCACCCGAGGGAAGGAAAGGCGTGCTCTCCTCCAAAACAGAAGTTGTGAGACAACCATCGCTCGTGGAAAGGCGGCCGCCGTGGGACGGAACGAAAATTAGGCAAGTATATCTCTCCAACTGCTTGATGTTAAGCCTTGCGGGGAGGGAAGTTTTAAATTGTAGAAATAGTTCTGGGTCCCGTTGGAAGCCCTTGCGAAAACGAGAGAAACCCAAAGGGAGTAAGAGCTCTAGGAAAGACCTGAAAGGGAGATCTAATCAGGTTTGGAGGCAGACCCTAGTAACAGGACGTGTACGGGTGGTCCAACCACGTTCCGGGGGCATACTCCACTAGGAAATTGATTTGTCTTTTCACACCATCAATGGAGGGAAAAGAAACAAGATACTGGAAAAGAGGAGGATGGTTGAAAACATCATTTTCCCCAATGGGAAAGAGATGGGAAAGACAAAGTCTCCCCTATCCAAATTCAGGGAATCCGGCTGATGAACCTATGCCGGCTCCCCTGTATACACCTGCCCTCTGTCCTCCACTGTCACCACTTGATGAGGCAGTATGCCTCATAAGGGAGGTGCCACAGTTGGTGCCTACTTCCCCAGATGACCAGGGGAACCCTAGGTTCAAAACTGGGGCTCTGTTTCAGCGTATACCTACCACCAGTTCTGATATTTTGAATTGGCAAATGGCCTGCCCTACTTGGACGGAGGATCCAAGGGGCATGGCAAATCTGGTCAAAGGTATTATTCTGATACATAATCCTAGTTGGGTGGATTTGAAGCAGTTGATAGAGGCTTTGCTGACTGTAGAAGAGAGAGTGTTGTTGACTCAAGTAGGTAGGCAAGAGGCTGAAAAAGAACATGCAAACTCACATAGTTTGGATGCTGTTGATGTGTACCAAGAGAGAGTGTTCCCAGTGAGAGTAGACCCTCGATGGGATCCAAATACAGCAAATGGTAGGAATTCTTTGAAATTGTACCAGAAGTTAATTGTTGGTGCTTTAAAGAAAGGGACTCCAAGAGTTCCCAATGTAAGGAAAATTTACCTAATGAAACAGGAGCCGGATGAAAGTCCGGTGGCATTTCTAGAGAGGCTTAGAGGAGCATTTGAGAATTTTTCTCCTTATGATATGAAGGATCACAATGATCATGCCGATGGAAGAGTAGTATTGAACAGTGTTTTCATCAGCCAGTATTGGCCAGACATACGGAGAAAGTTGCAGAAGGAGGTGGGATTGGCCCACTTGACATTGAAAAGGATAATGGAAATCACAAATCAGGTTTACCTGTCTCGGGAGGCTATGCAAGTGAAACAGGAGGAGGCGAGAGCGTCTCGTAGAGCCAATGATTTGGTTGCTGTGTTTCAGGGAGACCAGCCCAGTTGGGGTCCGGTTGCAGTTGGATTGGTTGATCCTGCTCTGGATATATATGGGCTGGCTTCGGTGAGAGGAGAAGATGGATATGAACAATAGGACAGTTCAGTCTTGTATGTCTAGTTTTGTTATAATACTTGTGGCAGTCTTGTTGCAGCTTTTGTAGATAAAGGTTACAAGGTTTCGAAGAAAAAGGCTCAATTAGTTCAGCAAGAAGTGAAATATTTGGATTTTCGTTTGGCTAAAGGTCTCCGGGGGCTAGAGGTGGAACGCAAAGAAGCCATCTGCTCCATCCCTACCCCCCGAACTCGGAAACAGGTCAGAGAATTCCTGGGAGCGGCAGGGTTTTGTCGTATATGGATTCCAAACTTTGGACTATATGCCAAACCCCTCCATGAAGCTACCAGAGGGAAGTCAGGAGACCCCTTGGTGTGGGGAACAGAGCAACAGGATGCATTTGAACAATTGAAGAAAGTCTTGATGTCTGCCCCAGCGCTGGGGTTGCCTGATTTGGACAAGACCTTCTATTTGTACGTAGGAGAACGGAAAGGAGTGGCTGTAGGGGTATTGACTCAGCTGGTGGGAGACTGGCCCCGGCCAATAGCTTATTTGTCTAAACAACTAGACAATGTGGCCTGTGGATGGCCCTCATGCTTGAGAGCTGTAGCGGCAGCTGCAGTTCTTGTAGAAGAAGCAAACAAGCTGACCCTAGGGCAGCCTGTGATTCTAAAGTGTCCCCATGCAGTAGTGACTTTAATGGAACATAGGGGACACCATTGGCTCACCAATAGCCGAATGCTTAAGTATGAAAGCATGTTGGTGGACAATCCACAGGTCAAGTTGTCAGTATGTGCCACTTTGAACCCAGCTACCTTGTTGCCAGTAGAAGAAGGGGAATTGATGCAGCATGATTGTCTAGAAGTGATGGATGAAGTGTATTCAAGTAGGCCAGATCTCAAAGATCTGCCACTCCAGACTCCGGAATGGGTGCTTTTCACAGATGGGTCGAGTCGTGTGGTTGGTTCCGAAAGGAAAGCGGGGTATGCAGTGGTGAATAGCAATGGGGAGACCCTAGAGGCAAAGGGATTGCCTCCGGGGACCTCCGCACAACGGGCCGAGTTGATTGCTCTGACAAGGACCCTCCAATTGGCTAAAGGAAAAAGAGTCAATATTTATACTGACTCAAAATATGCCTTCACCACCTTGCATGCCCACGGTGCCATTTACAAGGAAAGAGGACTGCTGACCTCTGCGGGACAGCAGATCAAGAATGCAACAGAAATTTTGCAACTTTTAGATGCAGTTTGGGAACCAAAAGAGGTAGCAGTCATGCATTGCAAGGGACATCAGTATGGTGAAGATCAGGTGACACAGGGAAATCGCCTGGCAGATCAACAGGCTACGAAAGCAGCAGATGAAAGCACATCGGAAGAAACAGTTTTGCAATTGGATGTTTCACCCACAGTAGAGTCCATGACTTACTCTGCACAGGAGAAAGAGTGGGCCCTAGCAGAAGGGGCAAAATGGAAGGGTAACATTCTCATATTACCCAATGGAAAAATCTTCGTCCCAAAAGCTTTGGGATGGGAATTGGTGAAAGAGGTTCATAGACAAACCCACTTAGGTGCGACAGGAATGGCTTCACTCTTGGAACGGCAGATCTGGGTGGATGGCTTGCATGCCTTGGCCAGAGCTGCTGCCCTAAGATGTGAAATTTGTGCTAAGAATAATCCCAGGATGGGGCCATTGCTCCCGCCTGGAGTTCAGTACTTGGGAACGACACCCTTTGAGTCCGTAGTAGTTGATTTCACTGAAATGCCTAAGGTCCAGAGATTTCATTACTTGCTGGTGATGGTATGCACATATTCAGGGTGGGTGGAAGCAAATCCTACCACCTCTGAAAGGGTTGTGAAGGGTCAGGCGTGCCATGTTAAGGGATACAATCCCTAGGTACAGGATGCCTTTACACATTGGGGTGACAATGGCTTAGCCGTTCGTTCACCAGGTGGCAGAGGCCTAGCCTTTGTTCACCAGGTCTTTGGGTGCCTAGCTCAGTAGTTAGAAACCGCTCGGAAGTTGCATTGTGCTTACCGACCCCAATTTTTGGGAAGAGATAGAAAGAATGAAAAGGGGCTTTGAAACGATGTCAAGGATGTCAAGGAACATCATGGGTTCAGATGTCACAGATGACATTGCTGGAAATCACCTTATGAACTTGGGTTTGTCATCTTATGAGTTGTTGTATGAAAGACCCCCTCTGAAAATTAAACCTCTTCAAAGAAACATACATAAATTGAGAAAACAAGAACTGATAAAAGAGGTTCAAACTTTGGGTATGATGTTAAACAAACTGTATGAATATAGTGGAATGCTGCGTTATCCCTTTCCCGTTACTGCGTTATATTTTTCTTACCAGGAGACCAGGGTTGGCTGAAAGATTGGAAGTGTGATACCCTCGGCCCAAGGTGGAAGGGACCACCAGAGGTGTTCGACCACTGGAGGTGGTCCAAATAACTCCTACTACTGTGAAGTTGAGAGATGTAAAGCCGTGGGTACGCTACACTTGCATCAGGAAGGACTACACCACCAAAGACCCTGACTTCTGGAGGGTAAACCTGCATAAGGACAATTCACTCAAACTCACACTCATACGCCCTAAGGGTCAAGCTACCTAGAGCTGCCCTGAAGAGGAGGGGTCCGAAGCTACCTAGAGCTAGCCCCAGAGGTCAGGTTACCTAGAACCGCCTTGAAGAAGGAAGGAGGGTACACTTCCGAGAGTGTCCCAAAAGACCGAATGGACACTTGGTTTTGGGTGTGGGGAATTGTGGGTTGTATTCTGTTTTTCTGTTGGCTGAAATTTTGTGATATTGAGGACAAACACCAGTGTGAAAATGAGGACACAATTATACTTGTTGAAGTTGGTAATGATGCCGTTGGTGCAGACTCAGATGGGTTGGGACAAGAACATGTTCCACCAATTGATTAAAGATATAGTCAAAGAAGCAGAGGTAAAAGACTGCTGGATTTGTGCCCATAGCCCTCACTCTCAATATGAGGGTTGGGTCATGAAAGCAGGACCACTGCTGGACGTATCTGGATGGAAATTGTTTACCCCTTGGACATATGCTGATGAAGAGGGATTGACTGATTCGGCTCAATTTCTATTAGCCCTTGATGATTCTGCACCAGCCGCGTCAGCCTGTCTGACACGATCAAAAGATGGGATCTCAGAAATTGATCATAAGAACTTCCCCCAAGCCAATCTTATAGAAGTAGGAGATTACCCCCATTGTAATCTCACTCTCCCTGTATATTATGACAACATACACTTTGGAGTTGAACAACCACAGCCACAACGGGATGGTCACTCGCACTATAAGGGCTACTTACACCCCTAAGGGAACCGGATGGCTTGATTGGCTTTTTAATTGGTTGCCAAATCTTGGCTGGCTACGGGACCTCATCAAAACACTGTTTATAATCCTGCTAATTGTTATTCTTGTCCTACTCTTTTTGCCCTGCATTATGTCGTGCTTGAGAAACATGATGGCGAAACTGATCACTGCTACTTTTAGTCAGCACAGGGAAGTTCAGCATGTCATGTACATGCAGCTCAACACCTTGGACAGGGAAACCACCCCCCTGTAATTGGAATTGTGCAACCAAGAACTTGTCGTTCTTGGTTACAAGAAAAAAGGAGGGAATGAAGGGATCACTGAACCAAAGTGACTCCATTTTGAATAGCCCTGTCTGCTTGGAACTAGAAGATCAGTCTCCCTTTGATAATAAGAATATGTTTGCAACTTGCTGTCTCGTAACAGATGGCACGTGTCCTATATGTTTAGCAAGAATCAGTTGTGGTTAAGCTTGCGGTTAAGCCGATTCTAGGAAATGTATGCAATATATGTACTTTTGATGCACCTGTTGAAATGTTCTAACAGCTTGTGTTGGGCAACATCCTGGACTTGTTTACAACTCAGGATATGCCTGCTCACCACAAACTGAACTGGGGGATTTCCAGTAAATTCAGTCCAGAAAGAGGAACTAGAAATGTGATAAACAAGTTGTCTATAAAAAGGCCCTGAACAAATCATTCAGGGCAGACGATTTTTGCTGGCTTCACTGCTACGTGTGGTCATCGTCTGTCTGTAGCTACAATAAAAGGTGTTTTGTCCTCAACTATTTTGGTCTCTGAGTGGTCTCATAGCGGCTTGGCAGACTCGGGTATTTGATGTGAATTGGGGTATTCCCAAATCACCCCTTTCATTTCGGGGCATGAGCAGTAGATATGTCCTTACAACGTTATAGGCCCTTTACATACATGTGTGTGTATGTGTGTGGCCACACGCTTTTTCCTCGCTCTGGAAGGGGGCAGGGCCAGGACAGTCCTGATACTTATTCTTGGGTTTGGGAGGATTTATGGTCATCCTGTTTTTTTGTGTAAGTTTTTTTCAGTGGAGGTCATGCCTTGGATGTGTTGGTGCATTGTGGCCAAATTTGGTGTAATTTGGCCCAGTGGTTTATCGTTAACTCGGTCCTACAAATAAACAGTACATTTTTATATACAGTAGAGTCTCACTTATCCAACATTCTGGATTATCCAATGCATTTTTGTAGTCAATGTTTTCAATGCATCGTGATATTTTGGTGCTAAATTAGTAAATACAGTAATTACTACATAGCATTAATGTGTAATGAACTACTTTTTCTGTCAAATTTGTTGTATAACATGATGTTTTGGTGCTTAATTTGTAAAATCATAACCCTTTTTTGACGTTTAATAGGCTTTTTCTTCATCTCTCATTATCCAACATATTTGCTTATCCAACGTTCTGCCGGCCCATTTATGTTGGATAAGTGAGACTCTACTGTATATAGATTATGCCAGAAGAGCAATTTATTTCTATTCATGTAGGTTCTTGTGGCAACAATGAGGTAACAGTAGGAGAAGGGACAGCCAGGTGGTGACATTTAGTACTGAATGGGTTTGGTTCAGAGCATGACACTGACTACTGACTACTGTTTTGAATGCCGGCTACAGTAATATAATTGTGGAACTGGAACATTATGCAGTGATACAGATAATACTTCTCCCTTTCCCACTCTTTGGTTCCAAGTAGGCATTTAAAACAATAGCTGAAACCCATTTGGTTTAACACATTAGTGGTAATAGCTTCCACATATTGCCAGTATACGGAAGACACTGCCACTATGGATCAGGAGCTGATGCTGTCTTTTTATTTTTCTCCATGGTATGTATGTGCAGATTTGTGGGGGAGAAAAGCTGTATTCTCATTAGCAATGGGCATTTGAGGACATCAGCAAGGGGGTGAGGACAGCACTGGTGAATGGATGTGGACAAGGTACTTCTGGTCTTAGATAGCTAATCCTTAAAATCTTCTCCTGCCAGGGCACTTGGAGTTCTTCATCATGTGGAGAAGACCCACAGCTGGAAATGTTTTTTTTTTCTTCAGACACAAACCAAATGATCTTGGAGGGGAAAGGCTAACATGCTTCTCCCTTATATGGTAAATGAAGTGGGTTATTGGAAGTGAGAGATGCAACTCAGCTTTCACTGAAGATGCATATAATTTGCATCAAAATAATGAATAGAAAAAGACAGAAAGACCGCTTCAGGTTGTACAAATTGTCCTTTCTATAGTTTGTTTGATGATAATTTTCCACATTATCTAAATTGATATAAAACTCAGAGTGTCCCTCAACCCTTTCCCTTATTCCTTCTCCCAACTGTCACTTGAAGATATCATGGCCTTGTTCCAGGAATGGAGAAACAAGCATAGCTTCCTGGTAAGCCAGGATCTGAATTTATCTCATATTTATATCTTAACACCAGCATATTAGCTTTCTTTTTTACTAGTAGCAATGAAAGGAATGCCCCAACATATTTCAAAAACATGTTCCTTAAGTGGCATGGAATCCTAACAACACTCCTGAACTGATGAAAAAATTCCAATAACTACTTATTCTACACAAAAATGTATTTGGGATTTTTAAAAAATGTGTGCATGTAGCAGCATGTTAAGTAGAAGAAACAACAATTTCTTTATATAATTTTCTGTAAAGGAAATGCACAGAAAATGCTGCTGCTAGGGATTTATTTTGTGCAAAATTCACACATTTTGATGATAAAAAGAGCTATTTTCTTCTAATGTTTCCTCAAAAACTGCTCACAGCAGGAAGAAAATTGCTAAATTCCTCATTCCTTCCTCAGGGAAGTAGTTCACCAAAGGATTACAACCCTATTTTCAATATACAAAAAGTTTCATTTGTGGTTATATTCCACAGAAAATAAGTTCTCCAACTATTCAGGTATCTCCAAGTGCTGAATCCATAAATGATCATTGTCAAGCTTTCTCTGCTAAAAAGGATACCTACAGTTATCTAATATATACCTACAGTTTCTTCTCTTAGAATATTTGTTTATTTTGTTTAAAAACATATTTACTCAACATGGATCACTGGAAATGAGCTTGGACTATACTACTGGAAATTGCCCCCCCTCCCCAATGTGTGATGTGAAGTTGCTGCTAACAGTGAGAGAAATAAGGTCAAACAGTGTGAAAGCCACCCACTGCATGATTATCAGCCTCCTCCCAGTAGATTCAGGTCAAGGAGGAGCTTCATGAAACCACAACTCCTCTTGATGTTCCTCCAGCAACAGCAAGGGTGTCCCTCTGGGCAGCTAAACCAGACAATCCCAACTGGATGGCCCCCCCATGAGGGTCTGCCTCCAGGGGCAAACCAAGAATGGGCAACTTGGAAGTCCCTAAATAGACTGAGAAGTAGAGTGGGCAGATCAAAAGACAACCTGGCAAGATCACACCACCTGGAGGAATCCTCCACCTTGTGTGACTGTGGAGCAGAACAAACAACTCCTCATATGTATGCTTGCCCACAATGCTCTGCCTCATGCACAGAGGAGGAGTTGTTTAAAGCTAAGGACAATGTGATTGCTGTTGCCTGCTTTTGGTCTAAAACCATTTAGCTGTTCGTGATTCCTTTATCTTATTGCTTTTAAACTTATTTATTATGCAATGCTTTTGACACAAAATTAAAAAAAACTGGAAGTGAGTAAGATTAGATTACTGGAAGTGGAATATGATTTGTAGTCTGAAAGATCTAACTGTAGAGTCCTCCACTCTACATTCTGTGGTAGAAACAAAGTACTCTTCATTTTTACAAGTGCAAAATTTCATAAAAACATGAATTTATCATGGGGTGCATTTGTCTTATAATGTATTGTATACAATAGAAGAATGCACACAGAAAAGTTTACATTTCCTAAGAAAAAACACAAAATATAAATATGGATTTTCAGGGGAGAAAAACAGTACACTCTAGAAGGATGGAATGAACTTTGCAAAGGAAAAATGAGAAATTGGGCAAAATCAACCTTCATCATTACTTGGGAATGACTGACAAAACAGACTACCTAAAGAAGTACTTATTTCGTCTATGCTTTACTTATTTCATTATTTTTGAAACCAATGAAATCAGAACTGAGTAGATGGAACTGACCAGCCTGAACAGTACTGTTAGGATTGACCATGCCAACCATATGTTAGGGAGACAAATACAATTTGCATGTGCATTTGAGTCTTTTAATGTAATCCAGCCCTGGAGTTAGCATTTTGTCACTTGCAACATTTCAACAATATCCTTGGCAATTTGATCAGTTTGTCTGACTTGTAAGGTTACTATATAAGCTAAGGATTACTAGAATAAATGCATGGCGCCAACATCTCTCTTCTTTCTATTTGTTCCATTTGGGAGGAAAAAGGCAACAAAAGTGGTAGAAAGCCCCAAGGATGTGCTTTGTTGTCCCACTGAGAAATGAAAGGCACATTTATTACATACACATGGTTGTAAGCATAATTACTGTTGTTCTGGCTCATAGCGGCTCTTATGAAAACACTTTTCATGGCCAAATTGTAGATACTGCCATTCCTATTGTGGAGAGAACCTAAGACATGTATTCAGTATTTACAAGATCGCACATTGGACTTATGATCTTGTAATTTTGGGGATTTTTGAGTGAATGTGATCCTAAAACCCTGCTTTTCAGTGTGGAAGTGCCCAACAGAAGTACATCTGAGGCAATGCAAATTGAGTTACTGATTTCTGCAGTGCTCTCCCAGTTAAAGAGAACATGAAGACAAGCACTTGCAGCAGGACTCTGAGAAGTCTCTCCGGCTGCTTGTTCTCAACATGGCACATGAATGGAAGAGTTCCACAGTCATTTCCAGGAGCGCCAATCTGCAGTGTATTAAAAACCCTTCAGTTGGGGTGCTGATAGGCAAGTTTATGGGAGATGGTGTCATCAAACAAAACAACCAATATGGAGGTCCATCACTAATACCTAATGCTTTAGGTGCTTGCTTGCCCTACTGGTGTTAGAAATGAGAGATGTCTTGGATACAAAAAAATGATAACCATAACTGAGCACCGCTGTAGTTGACTATACAATTATTAAGAATTTAATATGGGCTTGGATAGATTAATTATGTGGATTATTTTCTTCCTAAAATGCTTCCCAGACAAGCAGGATACAAAGACACTTTTCAATTTTGGAGGACTGAAATAAAAAAGAAAATGTAAATTAAATTCTAAACGCTCTCTAATAATGTTTTTACTTGATATTAAGTTTCATTTGAGATAAATTCAGATGTGTCATTCTCTTAGTTCATATCTTCTACAACTTCTGAAAAGAGTTTTTTTCCTTCTCTAGCAAATGAAGTCTAATATTTATGCAAACCATTGCATTCATCAGACTGGGGAAAGTCCAGCCTGTAGGTCATAGCTTTAGGGACCAAAAAAGGAGAATAGATCACTTTCTATTGTTAAAAAAACCCCTTTCTAGACTTTAAATGACCTAGGGGCTGCAGTATAATAAAATTGCCCACATGCTAAACTTTTCAAATGGGGTTGTTGGCCGCCCCTCTATGCTAGTTGCTCCACTAGCATTTGCTACAGTTACCAGCAGAGCTTACAACCACTAACAAAATAATGTAATTTATGTACTACTATTTTGCTGAATGCAAGCCATTGACCTTTTTCTCAGTGAGCATGCTTTCTATTTTAGCACAGGTTTCGATTCGATCCACTGTTAGGGTCATCTTGTACAACCTTCTTCCTGAGAGATAATAATAATAATAATAATAATAATAATAATAATAATAATAATAATAATAATAATATAACATTGCATGGAAAGTTCATTGACAGAATTGAAGGAAAAGCTGGTAAGGACAAGACCTGGCTATGGCTCACCAATGGGACACTGAAGAAGGAAACAGAAGGCCTGAACCTTGCAGCCCAGGAGCAAGCCATCAGAACAAATGCAATTAAGGCCAAGATCGAAAAATCAGCTGATTGACCCAAAATGCAGACTCTGCAAGGAAACCAATGACACCATTGTTCATATCCTCAGCTGCTGTAAGAAAATCGCACAGACAGACTACAAACAGAGGCACAACTATGTGGCCCAAATGATTGGAACTTATGCCTCAAGCAGGGCCGGCCCGAGAAAATTTTAAATATTAAGTGTGGGGTAAAAATTGCACCCCCCCCCCCGTGCTGCAGGAGGCATGGCCATGTCGGAGGCGGGGCATGGCCAGACCTGGCCCCGCCTCCCGTGCCCTGGCCCCGCCTCCTGCACTGCTCTCCCTGACCCCGCTTCTCATGCAGCGTGGGAGGCGGGGCCAGGGCGTTCGGGGCAGGAGGTGGGGCTCCGCCCAGATGGGGCCCCGCCTCCTGCCCTGCACACCCTGGCCCAGGCCAGCTGGCCAGGAAGTGGTGGGAAAGTCTCTCCAGGCCGAGGCATTCCTGCTGCAGGCTGGCTGGCTGGGAAAGGCCAGCCGGGCAAGGGCGAGCTGTGCGGGAGGTGGGGCCAACCCTGACCCCGCCTCCCGTGCTGCTCACCCTGACTCCCGCCTCTCATGCAGCATGAAAGGCGGGGCCAGGGTGCGTGGGGCGGGAGGCGGGATTCTGCGCGCCCTGACCCAGGCCAGCTGGCCAGGAAGCAGCGGGAAAGTCCCTCTAGGTCGCGGCACCCGCAGCCTGGAGGGACTCTCGCTGCAACCTGGCCGGCTGCCCGGCTAGGCCAGCTGGACGAGGGCAAGCAGCGCGGGAGATGGGGCCAACCCTGGCCCCGCCTCCCGCACCGCTCACCCTGACCCTGCCTCTCACGCAGCATGAGAGGCGGGGCCAGGGTGTGTGGGGCAGGAGTGGGGCTCCACCCAGACGGGGCCCTGCCTCCCACCCCGCACGCCCTGGCCCAGGCCAGCCAGCCAGGAAGCAGCGGGAAAGTCCCTCCAGGTCACGGCACCCGTGGCCTGGAGGGAATCCCGCTGCAGCCTGGCCGGCTGGGAAAGTCCAGCCGGGCGAGGGCGAGCGGTGCCTCTCACCTCTCGCACAGGTTTATATATATCTGTGGGAAGTCCAGGGTGAGGGAAGAACTCTTGTCAGTTGGAGGCCAGCGTGAATGGAGGCCAACTGACAAGAGTTCTTCCCTCACCCTGGACTTCCCACAGATATATATATAAACCTTCCTTGCTGAGTTTCTCCATACCTCACAACCTCTGAGCATACTTGCCATAGATATGGGCGAAACGTCAGGAGAGAATGCTTCTAGAACATGGCCATACAGCCCGGAAAAACATACAACAACCCTGTGATCCCGGCCATGAAAGCCTTTAACAACACATTCTTTAACTATCCTGGATCCATTCTCTGATTTGTAGTTTTATAAGCTATACTGAATCCCCTGTCACAGACTCATTGTACCAAACCTCAAAAGCCCATAGGATGCTGCCAAGTGGAATCATTTGACTATTAATGTGTAGTGTGAAAGAGTCCCATGAACCTACTCTAGTTAGAATTTACAACTGGATTTATTCCAGTTATTTCCAGATATCATGCTTCTAGCATATGGGGGAAAGTCTGCTAATATCTTTTCTGCCAGAATAAAACTTAATTGGACCATCCTTCTATTTGGCCCAAACCACATCACAAGGAAACATGAATCCTATCAAACAACTACAAAATGGTCCAATAGCAATAATTGCATGACTTCTAGCTCCTGAAAAATGCTATAAGAAGTAAAATTTCTTTTTGACCTTGATGGCTGCTGTGTACTGAAATCTATGCAATATTTATCATTGTATAAAGGTGCCTTTCAAGTGAGATATCACATAAATATAGTAGTTTTGGTTATTTTGTTGAATGTAGTCCCTGATTGGGTATAGTATTGCAAGATACTAAAATTTATATTCTGATTACTTTTAGCAAAATAAAAATAAGAGAGCACTTTGATTACTTCTGAATCAAATTTGAGGCTTTTTGACTTGTCAGCAGTCATGATGATACATTCAACAAACTATTATGAAAGAACAAATTATTAAACTAGAAATAAAGGTGACAACCACTTGCACTATTCTAACATTATTACACCATTTAACATTTCTCCCAATCAACTGTTTGAGAAGTTACAAACAGTCTTATAGCACTTTCAAAAGTCTGGTCATTTTGTAATTGTTACTTTAAAAAAAAGAAAGCCATGATAGGTATCTTGGCTATAACAAAAATCGGAAAATCCATATTAGTGCAATACTTTTATTGAACTAACAAGACCTATGGATTGAACTGTTTGCTTGTGCCTTATTCACTGCCCTAATAAATACATATGTAACACATATTTACTATACACTAATACAGATTTTTAAAAGTGACATACATTATGACATGCCATAATGATGTCTCCTTTCCTATAGGGTAGCTTATGGGTATAGAGCATATAAAACCACCTTCAGGATTGGTATAGCTGGAAACCGACATGTGATGCCACAAGCTGACAGATTTGCCCTACTGCCCCTCAGTTCACTGGTGAAGTGAGAAGCTTTGCCTGGCTAATGTGATAAGATAATAAGAGAATCACTTGCACTTTGCGGCAGCTGCACACAGGGGGTTGTATATATCAAAACGTGCATTAAGCAAAAGTCATATCGTCTTAGTTTCCTAGAATTGCACATGTTTGGCAGTTGGGATTTGCATAAAATTATCTTTGCACGATTTGCAGTATCCGTGTGGTAATTATCTATGTACATTATATGTCCTTCTCAAATCACATAGGAGGATTTTCTAGCAGTTTTCATATGGACGATATAACATAAGCTGCCTCTGTCAAACTGTTATCCTACTAGAAAAAAAGGATTACATCATAGCCATTGGTGCAGCATATATTTCAGCTGCTCAGTGTGTCATTAGCAAAGTGTTTAATCTAGTTGCCTCATTACCATTGGAAGGATGAAGCAGAGTGATCAGATAGAATATGTCTAGAGACTTGGTAGATTTTTAATCCATCCCATTGCTAAGGTTATTAGCTGCATGATTGATGGAAGCTCTGTTCCTTTTAAATTTATCCTTTTATCCCCAACAGATCTATGGTTCATGTTTCTTACAGAGCAAAACAGTAATTCTGTGTTCCAGCTTTTTCTATTGCAGTCAGGTTTTCTGTGGCCTTCCCCATGATCCCAAACGGACAGTTCGAGTGGGAGATCTTGATTATTTCTCCATTTCCATGTAGACTTCCAAAACAGAAAATAAAGAGTCACAATTTCCCCCTGAATATTGCTTGGTGAAAACTAAACATGGCAGAAAGCAGTGCTCCTTATTTAGAAGTTTACAGTAGAGACTGCTTAAGGGTCCCTCAACATTTGCCTGTGGTCAAAGGTTGTTGTAGTTTTCAGCTCACTAGAGCAGGCTTCCCTCCACTTCTGTAAGCTGGTTTAAGCGCGGGAAGAGGAAGTAGTTTGCAAGGCAGATCCAGGCTCACTCTTCTGCAAGCTAGCAAATCCAGGCTTCCCTCCACTTCTACAAGCTGGTTTAAGAGCCCCATAGAAACCAACCACTCCAGGGCAGGAAGTGAATTTCTCTGCTGAATAGCAACGGTTGGTTGAATTAAAACAATTTCTCATATATCTGAAGGTTATCCAAAGGTATTTCGAGGATGGGCACCAACGCTTCGAATTGGAAGATTAATGCAGAAGGGCCAAACCACCTTGGAACTCAGTGCAATAGTAATACAATAAACGAATTTATTACGATAAATGACTTTTCCAATTTTTTTTTTTGCACATGCCTAATAAACATGATCAGAGTTTAACCTTTATATGTTGAAGAAGGTAACAGGGGCAACTGTTTCTTCTGCATGCATTCCGGGAGTTGGAAAAATGCAAAGGATTTTCAATTACTAAACTGGCTTTAGGCTTAAGAATTTTACCTGACACTATTTTGCTAAATAAGCACCTTTTTATTGAAGAGAATTTCTTCTAGAGAAAAGCAGAATAGCACTTATTGTAATTGGGCATTAATATATGTTAAACTGCAGTGGAGTTTCTTTCAAATTACATATAATAGCCAACCTAATACCTGCTGCATTCTTTGTGAACAATACATCCTGAAATGTTCCTATGACCATTTGTGAAAGAATAGCCACCTTTACTAAAGGAATACCATTTGCAGTATGTAAATTGGCTGCTTTGAAGATCAAATATGAAGAACAGCATTAGAAGACTAGCCTATCTGAACCATCTTGAAGTTACAACTAAATATACAACAGGCCTGCTGGAATCAAGACTAATGTGTATAATGCCTTATTCTATAACTTACAAGGGATTTCTGCATCAGAATTACAGTGCAATAATAGATATTCTCCTCTGAATAAAAATGCAAAACTTAAAACAAGAAATTATAAACACTTCATATTAAATGTAATGCAAGAAACAACAATTTATTGCATGTTGTCATATTCATGTACTTTTAAAAACCTTCATATGTTTGATTTAAAAAAAAACTGGATAGCTGAATTTAAAGACATTTTTGAGTTAAGGTTTGTCTACACACCAAATTTGTTGTAGTTGAGCCAGTAAGTAATGTTGCAAGCTGTAGTATGAGTACCAGTAGGGGGAAAAGGGCTAATCGCGAGCTGGTGTCAGATGAAGAACAGCAAAGGAAAAGGATCCGGGAGATACTTATGGCACCTACTGATGAAGACACATTTGAAGGGTTTTCAAGTGGTGGGGAGTCGATGAGCAAGGAAGGAGATGTGGTGGATGGGAATAGAGGCACAAAGAGGGTTAGGCGGGAGCAGGAATCAGATGAAGAATCCGGGATATGCTTACTGCTCCCACAGATGATGAATCGTTTATGGGTTTCTCTGGGAATGATGGGTCTGGGAGTGATGAGGATGGGGAGAACACATTGGATTGGACTAAGATATAAGAGATAAGGGATATATGTGCAGAGCCAATTTCTAGTGACATGTTTGTGGGGGGGGGGGTTTGGGACATGAGGATTGGCAAACAGGAGATACATCTGAGTCATGGGGAAACCTAAGTCTTGACAGGAGATGGAGGAACTGGAGAGATGGAAACAGGGGTTCATGTGTGAAGACAAGGACAGCTGTAAGAGATGATGATGGGGTGGAGGCCAGCTCATCGTCGGATAATGATGTGTAAGTTAAAAGTAGGCTCTGAAATGGGGAATCTTTGCAGAAGGCAAAGTGTCAGTATTGCGTGAGTTTGTCGTTGCCTGCTTTCCTGTTGGGTTTTGGGTTTGGGTTCTACAGCCCGGTGTTTGTGGTTCCTGTGAATCTTCGATTTGGACTGGATTATCGTGAGTGTGGTTCTCTCCCTTCCTGGACTCTTGGACTGATTCAACTACGGCTCTGTTTGACCACCTTGGAAATGACGTTTGTTCGGACTTCTTCTACGACGACTCTGGGATTACGGCTGGCTTTGGCAAACTCCTTGCAGTTAACTCTTTGGAAACAGCGCTCTCTGGTGGAACTATTATGTACAGCGCTGTTTGTTTGCTGGTTACTTTGACTGCTGTTTAATCCGGTTTTTCCTCCTGTTTAATCCGGATTATTTTCTTTTTGCCTTTTGGAACCCAGTTTGGGTAAATTCTTTGAGTTTTGGCCAGAGACACTGAAATTAAGTGTCTCTGAGCTTTTATTTGTTTTTTGCAATAAACCTTTTATTGCACTAAATAGTGTGTGTGGCTCTTTAAGGCCTCTGTGTCCTGACAAAATAAATCCCACTGCAATCACACCCACCACACTAAAATTGTATTAGCATCCACTTTTCACATTCTTTTTAACTTCCCCTTCTCATGTCTGCCATGCCTGCTGCCTTCCTGGTCAAACAACTTCTCAGCAGAGCCCCACTGGTGAAGTCACTTGCTTTGGTCTGAGAACAAGGTGCCCAAGCCTGCAATCAATGGAAAGGAAGTAGCCAATGAATACAGGGAAAGGAAAATCCTGCTCATGTAGAATCATAGAATCACAGAATCGTAGAGTTGGAAGAGACCTCATGGGCCATCCAGTCCAACCCTTTGCAAGAAGCAGGAAAATCTCATTTAAAGCACCCCCAAGTAGCATATGTTGCTACTCTGAGCTGGCTACAGAGCTTTTTGTGAACTCCTAGCTACCATGGACACTCTGTTTCTACATCAACAGAGGAGTTAGTGCAACCAGGAAGAAGATGTTGTCCATTTGTAAACAGATCGATTCCATGCTGAGAAAGGGTCAACACTGACTCATTCTGTTTCATTTGAAAACCCTTCAGAGTGCATATGAAACTGCCTATCTTGGGTCCTGTAAAAAAAAAGAAAGAAAGAAAGGTGATAAACCGTAATTTAAACTAGATTGACAGATAGACAAACAGACAGAAACAAATATACAACTATGCTGCAAAAAGTTGCAGGGAATTGAGTTAGAATTGTTTAAAGAATCAAGCAATACAAAATGTCTGTTTCTCACATAAATCCTTCCCATGAGGTCTAGAGTAATCGCTTTTTGTGCTATGACAGTTGTTGTGAAAAATGGGATGAGGCTGTGTTTATCATGTGAAACAGAACTAAATCAATTTTATGTATATTTAAATATCCAGTTTTGCCTATGGCTTACCTCCAGGTAACTGCACACTACAATTTCACAACTACAGTACTCAGAAATAAACAAAGACATCAGGGTAAAGAAATGGACAAGCATGAAAAGCATTCTGAAATCCAACACAAGCGGTGGTGTGAATAACTTTATATGGATCTATTTGCTGAGACTTCCTTCCTTTCTTTCTTTCTTTCTTTCTTTCTTTCTTTCTTTCTTTCTTTCTTTCTTTCTTTCCTTCCACACCCCCCCCCAAACATTATTAGCAGAAGTTCAATGTATATATAACTTTCTTCCAATCATTCAGCTGCATCCACTTGAACTCTGTTAATTATAGTAACAGACAGGTGAAAACCAGACCAACCTGCTTACACTGAGTGTAAGGAGGCAAAAACATCAGAGGAGCTTTAGACATTCCAAAATCTCACCAACAATGGTCTAGCCAGGCCAGCTTCTTCTCAAGAGCATTGCTCTCCACCTACAGTTGAAATCTGCACAGCTGCCTATCCTACTTATTCCTTGTGTCAGTCCTGAACTTAGACTGATGGGAGAAACTGCTCTTCAGACCACTAAAAGGTTCTCCTGACATTTTAATTGTTAGTTCAAAGAGGCCAAGGAATGTTCTAAATGACATCTGAGTAGGAGAGCTGAGGTAGGAAGCATTCAAGTTATATCTTTCCCCAGGGAGGAAAGCAATAGATTTGAGGTGAACAATTAAAATAAGGAGAACAGTTCAGAGAAGACATCATGTACTCCCCTGGCACTGCTGTTCTAATCCAATTGGAAGCCTCTGTACCAAGAAGGATGATAGCTTTGTTTAATGGCACATCACTTACAAGCAGAATGTGTTCAAACACCCATCTGACTGTGAAAATGTATTAGGTCAAAAGTGTATGCTAAAATACATACTTTATAATGAAAGCATACCAATTTATGTTTGAAGGAAAACAATCTTGCAGTCTTACAAACTGATATTGAATGGGGAATGGTTGAGAAAGTTTGTAGTTTGGGGTTGAAGTAAAGCAAGAAATTGCTAATTCTGCTGAAAATGGTGAAAAGCCAAACATAATTAATAAAAACAAGAAAGAAAATTCTAGATATCCCAAATCTGTGTATCCATCTATATATCATGTCACTGAAGGCTATGTTATGCACTTTTCAGTATAAATTAAGTATTTTAAGAAGCAAGAAAAGCATTATCTCAGTATGAAACTTATCATTATGTGTGATGACTCATGGGCCTTGTAGTCCTGCTCATGACATTGCAATGCCTGATGAAGAAGAAAACTTGGGTTTTTTACCTTCCCAGTCAGAACTGGAATCTTCTCAGCCAGATCTTTCCCAGGCAGATCTGGGAACCTTGCACCTGCAAGAAAGTTGTGTCCCAGAAGTATGTCAAACAAACCCTGAGCCTACATCTCCCGTGTTCTCTCGCCATGAGTTTTGTAAACAACAGAGGGGTTTGGAAGCAGCTTCGCGCAGGAGTGCGAGGATAGCAGCTAAGAATGTACCCAATTAAGTCTGCTTTTCGTGAGAATCTTTAAGGAGTCAGACATCTGGTCTCAGAGTTTAGCTTTCGTTTCTGGTTCCCAGAGAACTGCTTCGGCGGGAAAGTTAGACTCTATATAGGTGTTTTACCCGCGTAGTAACTTCGCGGAGTCAATTCGTCAGCCTCCGGAGCGAGTTGTGTCTGGACAGCGCGCTCCGATTCAAGCCTCGTTCCTGCTCAAGCCTTGCCTTGTTTCCAGCCTCCGCTCCTGTTTCCCAGCCTTTGTTTACCTACGGATCTTGCCTTGTTTCCCAGGATTAACCCTTGCCTTGTTTCACGGATTTTACCAAGTTATTCCACGGACCTTGTTCTTGTTCCTCGTTACCTTGTTCCACGTTTCAAGCCTTGTTTCAAGTATCAAGTTATTTCCTAGCCTTGCTCAAGTTCATGGACTAAAGGACCTTGTCATCTCCCCTCACTTTGCCTGGCAAAGTGAGTGTTTCGGTTATTGGATTACAACTTTGGACCTTAATATTTCATATTGGACATCGTTTCTTTGGACTAATTTTGACCTTTCCTGAAAGGTCTGCTTCTGGACTAACTTTTACATTTGCTTTTACTAACTTTATATATTTCCTTAATAAAGATATTAGATAGAATCTGGCCTCTGCGTATGGTTATTGGTGCTCTGTAGCCTGGGTCGTGACAGTTTGACTCCGCCACCCTAAGCACCAATTAACCTCGGCCAGAATGTCTACCGGAGCCGGACCTGGACCGGGCGGCCAGCCGATTACCTACACCATCGACAAGGATGAGGTGGACCGAATCCGTGATAAGCTCAATGCACAGGATGGGGAAATAAAGGGTTTGAAGGAACGCGGAATCCGTCTTCCGGCCATGGCGTTGCCAACCAAATTTACTGGAGAAGCTTCTAAGGTTCATGTTTTCCGTCGCCAATGCCAAGCTTATCTAGAGGCCCGTGATGCCGAGTTTCCCCAGGAAGACATCAAGGTGGCGTGGATTTACAGTCTCCTAGACGGGCCAGCGGCTAACTGGGCGACGGCTCTGTTCGACCAAGCCTCCCCACATCTAAGGTCAGCGCAACATTTCTTGGACCACCTTAAGGCGACCTGGGGAATCGAGGACAATTTGGAGGCCGCCGGGCACAAACTCCGCCGCCTCTTCCAAGGAGACAGGCCCATGTCTCAGTACATAGCCGAGTTCCGAGTGCTGGCCCACAACACCGGCTGGAACGATGTTGCCCTCAGAGGACAATTTCGGGAGGGTCTCAACATTGAAATGCTGGAGGAAATCTCCAAGGTGGATCCTCCCCAAACGCTGGAAGCACTCATCGATCAATGTTTACGGGCTGAAGTCATGATTGCCAACAGAAAACAGTGGGTCCGAGGCCAGAGCGGTAGAACTGGGGCAAAACCCCCCGCTCCCGTCAGCGTTCAGCCGCGTCCAGTGTGGAGACCCCCACCACCATCCCCATACCCCAGAGGGAGCGAGGAGGTGCCGATGCAGTTGGGCAATGTGCGTCCCAGATTAGATGCCGCCGAGAAGGCCCGCCGCCAACGCCTAAATCTCTGCTGGTATTGCGGGAATGGGGGCCACTTCGCCAGAGAGTGCCCAGCCAAAGGGAAGCCCGCCGCCCGTCTTGCGGCGGCGTCCTCCACGGAGACGATGGCGTCTGAGGCGGCTGGCACACAGCCGGCGGGGGAAGCCAACGACCGGGCGTAGAGAGGCTCGCCAACCCGGTCAAGAAACCCATTCAAGAGCCGCCAACCGGGGTCCTGTTCCTTCTAGTGGTCACCTTATGGTCAGCAAAAAGGGGACCCGTCATGATCCATGCCATGATAGACTCAGGAGCTACCAACAATTTCATTGATAGAGAGTATGCCGACTCTCTGGGATTACAATATCATGACTTCAAGAATGCCCGTGTGGTGCAAGCCATTGATGGCCGCCCTCTCAAGACGGGCCCCGTAAGCCAGTGGTCGGAACCCACCAGGATGTGGATAAGGGAACATATGGAAGAGATTTCCTTCTTTGTTACTGAGGTTCCCCATTTCCCTGTGATTTTGGGGATTCCATGGCTGACACTTCACGACCCAAGCATCTCCTGGTCCAACAGAGAACTGCAGTTTGCTTCAAAGTACTGCCAAAATCATTGCCTCGTAGCCAAGGTCTGCCATGCCACAGACACCGAGCCCATTATCACCTTGCCAAAGAAATACTCCGAGTATTGGGATGTATTCAATGAAAAAGAAGCCGAAAGGTTACCCCCACATAGACCTTATGACTGTGCCATTGACTTGGTGGAGGGGGCCCCGATCCCGCGAGGGCATCTCTACTCCCTGACTGAACCAGAGCAAGAAGCTCTCAGGGAATTCATAGAGACAAACCTTCGCAAGGGATTCATCAGACCCTCTCAATCCCCAGCCGCCTCCCCAGTGATGTTTGTGAAAAAGAAGTCAGGGGAATTACGCTTGGTGGTGGACTACAGAGCATTGAATAATATCACCAAGCGGAACAGCTATCCCCTGCCCTTAATCTCGGATCTACTAGACCGACTTCGAGGAGCCAAGGTTTACACCAAGCTGGATCTTCGGGGAGCTTACAACTTAGTTCGCATCAGAGAAGGGGACGAGTGGAAGACCGCCTTCCAGACTAAATTCGGATTATTCGAGTCCCGAGTTATGAATTATGGATTATGCGGAGCTCCCGCAACGTTCCAGCATTTTGTCAATGACATTTTCCAGGACTATCTAGATAGGTTCTTGATAATCTACCTGGACGATTTTTTGGTGTTTTCTAGATCACAATCAGAACATGAGAACCACGTCAAAATGGTGTTACAACGATTGCGGGATCATGGACTTTATGCCAAGCTGGAAAAATGCGCTTTTGATCTACAAGAGGTAGATTTCCTTGGATACCGTATCTCGCCTCTAGGGCTCTCCATGGATCCAGCCAAGGTTTCCGCAGTATTGGAATGGCGGGCGCCAACTAACAAGAAAGAGGTGCAGCGATTCTTGGGGTTCGCGAACTACTACCGCAAGTTCATTCCAGATTTTGCCCGCTGGTCTGACCCAATCACTAGCTGCATCCGTGGAAAACGGCCCTTCCGCTGGACTGATCAAGCAGAGAAAGGGTTCCAGCAACTAAAGAAATTATTCACATCCCAGCCAATCCTTCAGCATCCAGATCCTGAAACCCTTTTTGTGGTGCAAGCGGACGCCTCTGATGTGGCAATTGGGGCTGTGCTCCTACAACCGGTGGGAGATCACATTCATCCTTGTGCTTATTATTCTCGTCAACTAACCGCACCAGAGAGGAACTATACCATTTGGGAAAAAGAACTATTAGCCATAAAGGCAGCTTTTGAAACTTGGAGACATTGGCTAGAAGGGGCCAAATTTCCCATTGAAGTCCACACTGATCATCGGAATCTAGAACATCTAAGAACTGCCCGCAAGCTAAATCAAAGGCAGCAACGTTGGGCTTTATTCTTTGAATGTTTCAACTTCCAGATTCATTATGTGACCCCAGCCCAAACCAAGCAAGCAGACGCCCTGTCACGTAAACCGGAATACGCTGCAGGACGCAAGGAGACCTTTGAATCCCAACTACTACAACCCGAGAACTTTGCCACGCTCACAGTGGGGAACACCAAATCCACTCCCATTGATTCAACTCCCCCTAATCCAGGGCCCATCTGTGCTCAAGAAATCAGGGCTAGTCAGCAAGCAGATGCCTGGGCGCAGGACCAACTTCGTCAAGGTCTGCACTTTCCCTTTTCGCTTAAAGATGGACTGCTTTGCTATAGAAATCATGTTTATATCCCACCCGGACCGGGCAGGGAAAAAGTACTTCGTCTGTGTCATGACTGCAAACCAGCAGGGCATTTCGGACTATTTAAAACCATGCATTTGATCCTAAGAGATTTCTGGTGGCCCAAGATCCGCAAGGATGTAGAAAAATATGTTAACACCTGCCCAGTATGCCAGCGCTCCAAGATAAGAAGGGAGAAGCCCTCAGGGCTTCTACACCCCCTTCCTAACCCATCTCGCCCATGGGAAATAATTTCTGCGGATTTTATCACTGACTTACCACCTTCCTGTGGATTCACCACGATCCTAGTGGTGGTGGACCTTTTCACCAAGTTAGCCCATTTCATTCCCTGTGAAGGTCTTCCCACGGCCCAAGAGACTGCAGATTTATTCCTCCAACATGTTTTCAGACTACATGGATTGCCCAAGAGTTTGGTCACAGACCGTGGATCCCAATTCACCTCTCGTTTCTGGAAGGCACTACAAAAACTATTGGGCATAGACTCTCGTTTATCTTCAGCTCATCATCCCCAAACGGATGGGCAAACGGAGCGCACCAATGCCACTTTGGAACAGTACCTTCGCTGTTATGTAAACTACCAACAGGACAATTGGGCTTCTCTGTTACCACTGTCGGAATTTGCCTACAACAATGGAGTCCAGGCTTCTACAAAAGAAACGCCGTTCTTTGCAAACTACGGCTTCCATCCACGTTTCTTTCCCCCTGTCATTGAAACTTCAGAAGTTCCCGCAGCAGAAGATTGGCTGCAGGAACTCACAGCGGTGCAACAACTTTTGCTTCAACAACTGGAACAAGCCAAGGAGGACTATAAACGTCACGCGGACAAACATCGCCAGCCGGGCCCCGAAATCAAGGTAGGAGATCGGGTTTTTCTGTCCACTCGCTTTTTGCCCTCCCACCGCCCTTGCCGGAAGTTAGATGCCCGTTTCATTGGCCCCTATCCAGTGGTGGCGCAATTAAACCCCGTGACTTTCAAACTCCAACTTCCGCGTTCAATGCGCATTCACCCAGTGTTTCATCGCTCCCTGCTCCTTCCGGCGGATGGTGTGCGGCCAGATGTAGACCGGCCGGGCCCCGTCCCTATTTTGGTGGATGGGGAGGACGAGTTCGAGGTTCAGGACATTTTGGATTCTCGCTTTCACCGCCGCCGCCTGCAATATCTCATTGACTGGGTGGGTTTTGGCCCTGAGGAACGCTCTTGGGAAGACGCCTCCACAGTCCATGCTCCTGATCTAACCCGTCGCTTTCATCAGACCTATCCCGCCAAGCCACGACCTCGCGCCTCGGGGAGAGAGTCCCAGTTTGGGAGGGGCCTTGAGGAGGGGGATAGTGTGATGACTCATGGGCCTTGTAGTCCTGCTCATGACATTGCAATGCCTGATGAAGAAGAAAACTTGGGTTTTTTACCTTCCCAGTCAGAACTGGAATCTTCTCAGCCAGATCTTTCCCAGGCAGATCTGGGAACCTTGCACCTGCAAGAAAGTTGTGTCCCAGAAGTATGTCAAACAAACCCTGAGCCTACATCTCCCGTGTTCTCTCGCCATGAGTTTTGTAAACAACAGAGGGGTTTGGAAGCAGCTTCGCGCAGGAGTGCGAGGATAGCAGCTAAGAATGTACCCAATTAAGTCTGCTTTTCGTGAGAATCTTTAAGGAGTCAGACATCTGGTCTCAGAGTTTAGCTTTCGTTTCTGGTTCCCAGAGAACTGCTTCGGCGGGAAAGTTAGACTCTATATAGGTGTTTTACCCGCGTAGTAACTTCGCGGAGTCAATTCGTCAGCCTCCGGAGCGAGTTGTGTCTGGACAGCGCGCTCCGATTCAAGCCTCGTTCCTGCTCAAGCCTTGCCTTGTTTCCAGCCTCCGCTCCTGTTTCCCAGCCTTTGTTTACCTACGGATCTTGCCTTGTTTCCCAGGATTAACCCTTGCCTTGTTTCACGGATTTTACCAAGTTATTCCACGGACCTTGTTCTTGTTCCTCGTTACCTTGTTCCACGTTTCAAGCCTTGTTTCAAGTATCAAGTTATTTCCTAGCCTTGCTCAAGTTCATGGACTAAAGGACCTTGTCATCTCCCCTCACTTTGCCTGGCAAAGTGAGTGTTTCGGTTATTGGATTACAACTTTGGACCTTAATATTTCATATTGGACATCGTTTCTTTGGACTAATTTTGACCTTTCCTGAAAGGTCTGCTTCTGGACTAACTTTTACATTTGCTTTTACTAACTTTATATATTTCCTTAATAAAGATATTAGATAGAATCTGGCCTCTGCGTATGGTTATTGGTGCTCTGTAGCCTGGGTCGTGACATTATGCAATGTAGTTAATATAATATTAACTGTCTCTATTTGTTAAATAACCCAAAATCTGATCCTGGATTATCTTCTTATTTTAGATTATTTGGCAGTAGACTCATATAATCCAGTTTAAAACATATAATCTGGGATCAGATCCTGAGATATAGGATCCAGGCTTAAAGGCCTCTTGTTCATAGCTTTGCCATAAATCAAAATCAGTTTGACGACAATTTATGAGAACATTAATCTGCCCCAACCACTGAGATCTTCTGGGGGGTGGCTACTGAAGCCAGCTAGAACCTGACTGTCAAACATCATTCAGACGACCTTTTCATTGGCTGCCCCAAGACTGTGGAAGGACCTGCCAGAAAAATTTGGACAGCTAAACCAGCTGTCAGAATTTAAATAATAATAATAATAATAATCATCATCATCATCATCATCATCATCATCATCATCAGGGCCAGCCCTAGATAATTTTCAAGTGTAAGCAAACAGAATTTTGCCCCCCCCCCCCATACCAATCACTGAAAAATAAAAGCATTGGATAAGCCAAAATGTTGGCTAATAAGGAGGGATTAAAGAAAAGCCTATTAAACATCAAATTACATTATGATTTTACAAATTAAACAACAAAACATCATGTTTTACAACAAATCAACAGAAAAAGCAGTTCAATACATGATAATGTTATGTAGGAATTACTATATTTGCGAATTTATCACCAAACATTGAACTGGGAAACAGGGCAGTATGGACTCAGAGAACCCAGTTCAAAACAGATATTGTGGGCTATTCTGCTTTGATATTCTGGTTTATATGGCTGTATGGAAGAGCACTGAGGGTCCTTCCACACAGCCATATAATCCAGAATATCAAGGCAGATAATCCACATTATCTGCTTTGAACTGGATTATATAGAAGTGTGGACTCAAATAACCCAGATCAAGGCAGATGTTGTGGGTTATTCTGCTTTGATATTCTGGGTTATATGGCTGTGTGGAAGAGCGCTGAGGGTCCTTCCACACAGCCATATAACCCAGAATATCAAGGCAGACAATCCACAATTAAAAGGCCATCGAAAGGGAATCTGGCCCCTGGTATTAAAAAAACCCTCTAAAATCATGACAGTAAATAAAGAACACCACTCAGAAAACAGAGGAATTCCAGACAGGAAACAATCAGGGCCAGCTAACACCTCCCAAAAAAGGATTCCCCCAGGCAGAAAGCAGCCAGGATTTGAAGCTGCAAGGCTATTTAATGCTAATCAAGGAGGCCAATTTGAACATTCACACCTGTCTCAGACAAGAGTTCTTTTTCCCACCCTGAACATTCCACATATATATAAACCCCATTTGCCTAGTTTCCAAGAGGGCTGGGGGAGTCAGACTCGTGAGTGAAGGTGGGAGGGGGAGGCCTGCTCACGCACTTGAGGCCAGAGGGAAAACTCTGACCGTGAGTGCACAAGCAGGCCTCCCCCTCCCACCATCCTTACCAGCCATGAGTGAAGGTGGGAGGGGGAGGCCTGCTCACGCACTCGCAGCTCGAGGGAAAACTCCGGCCACAAGTACACAAGCAGGCTTCCCCCTCCCACCTTCCTTCCCAGCCATGAGTGAGTGCACGCAAGCGGGAGGGGGAAGGTGAGGCACGCCCAGAGGTTGTGCCCCCTCCCAGCGGGAGAGGAAAAAAACAAAAAACAAACAAAAAAGAAGCTCCTCATTAGCCTTAGGACACTTGGAAGCGCCTCAACTGCGCCCCCCAAGAGGATGGCGCCTTCAGCAACCACGTAGTTTGCCTACCAGTTGAACTGCCCCTGGTAATAATAATAATAATAATAATAATAATAATAATAATAATAATAACAAACTTTATTTTTAACCCACTCTTTCTCTCTGAGTTAAAACACAACTAAAGACCTATGTATTCCAGCAGACCTATCCAGTCAATTTTAGTTAGTGAATTTTAACCTGTATTTTATCTGTGAATTTTAATCTACATTTTAACTGTGTATATTTCTTATATGTATTTTAATACAATTTTGTTTTATCTCGCTGTTTTAATCCCCACCTCGAGCCACAAGGAAAGTTGGATTAGTATTGCTATTGTTATCCCGATTCTGTTATGTAAAGACACACAATCAAAGCACTCCTTACAGATGGCCATCCATACTCTGTTTATAAACCTCCAGAGAAGGAAACTACACCATACTCTGAGGCAGCATATTCCACTGTCAAACAATACTTACGGTTAGGAAGTTCTTCCTAACATTTTATTTCTTTTCCTCAATTTTAATCATTTTCTCTGTGTCCTACTCTATAGCTGCAGAAAAAACACTTGACCCCTCCTTAATGTGACATCCTTTCAAATATTTAAAAATGGCTATCATATCCCTCTCAACCTTCTTTTCATCAAGCTAAACATACTCAACTCCCTGAACCGCTCATAGAGTTTGGCTTCCAAACCTTTTACCATTTTGGCTGTCTTTCTCTGGACATTTTCCCATTTGCCGATAACTTTTTAAAATTGTGGTGCCAAGAACTGGACACAGTATTCCAGGTAAGATCTGGCCAAGGCAGAATCCCTTCTATTTAGAGTTGCCCAACTGGTTCCTGAAAATAAAATTTTACAATTTGTTTAGACATGTTTCATGCGTATGTCTATGTTTGATGTTTTTATAGTTTTAATGGTTTAATCTATGGTTATATGTTTTTGATTTAGATATGTGATATATTTTTATACATATGTGAGGTATTGAATTTTGCCATTTATTATGTTGTAAACTGCTTTGAATCCCCCCAGGGGTGAGAAAAGTGGTATAGAAATGCAGACAACAACAACAACAACAACAACATTTAATAAGACAATTAATTGAATTTGACTGCCCCTGACAAACAAGGCAATGGCAATGATATTTAGCATACTGTGTGAATAGTATACATTTATCCAAGTAATACAAAATAGAGAAAGAATAGAGCAAGAAATGCATTTTTAAATTCTGGATCATACCAGGATTTTCTAGCAAAAAACATTTTTGTTAATAAGATAGTGCATTTCTTTTATTCCTTTATGTGTTCCGTTTTGTTGGAAATTTGAGCTGTTTTGTGTTAAAATCACATTTTTCAAAAAGAGACACAAGAATAATATAATTGTCCTAGTTTTACATCCCTAAATGCTCTTTAAATTGTCAGTATGCTTCAACTGCATGCTGGTTTTCAATTTGGTAAATCCATCCCAACAGCCTGAGGGAAAGCATTCATGCTTTTTGCCTTTTCACTGATGTCACCTCCTGGCTCCACAGTGAGTAGATTTTTGGATGAAGCCCTTTTGATGAACTCTAGATGAAGTCAGTAATTTAAAGTCATTTTGACTGGCATCATATTTTCATTTTGCAGTATTAAGCGTATGACAATAATATTTGTTTTTCTCTTACAGAGCAGAGTAAATGAGGAAATTCAATCAGGCATATAATTGCTTGTTTTTGAATTACGTATGTTTGTGTATTAGCGGGTGGGGGTTTATGTGTACAAATACTGCTTCAATCTTATCACAATTTTAATAAAGTGAAAAACAAGAGTGGAGCTTTCTGTCCTTCATGTTATAAAATATTATGTCAATTTGATATTTTGCCTGGAAGGACAACAAATTCTAAACACACTTGGTTATTTCATAGGTAAAGGTAAAGGGTTCCCCTGATGTTAAGTCCAGTCATGTCTGACTCTGGGGGTTGGTGCTCATCTCCATTTCTAAGCCGAAGAGCCGGCGTTGTCCGTAGACACCTCCAAGGTCATGTGGCAGGCATGACTGCATGGAGCACCGTTACCTTCCCACCGGAGCGATACCTATTGATCTACTCACATTGGCATGTTTTTGAACTGCTAGGTTTGCAGAAGCTGGAGCTAACAGCGGCCGCTCCCACCGCTCCCAGGGTTTGAACCTGGGACCTTTCGGTCTGCAAGTTCAGCAGCTCAGTGCTTTAACATACTTCGCCACCGGGAAAAATATTTTGGTTCTCCTTAAAAATCTCCAATAATCACCTGACCCGCACAGTTTAAGCACTTACACTGACTATTTCAGAGCTCATGATCAATGATAAAGTTATGGGTGATTAATTGAGCTTGCATTACAAGAAGGCACACTTCAATCATTGTACTAATTATACTGTTCAATAGATTTTGATTACTTTGTAGTCCTTACCTATTGTTGTGACCTTAACAACTACTGCCATCTTCTAAAGTACTACAAAATGTGATAACTAGTAACATATATGTTAGGTACTCCATCCCCTACTGATTTCCTGAAGCTTTCTTCATTGTCCCTGTACCCCAGCTCCTTATACAAGGCTGCATAAATATGCTGTACAAACATGTTGAATTTATCATCTGCATACATAATCAGATATGGATACATCTAACACCGGTATGGGCACAAAAATGTCTCCAAATAAGTAGTTGGGCTTGGATGACTTCCTGTCTTTTCACATCTTTTCATGCACATATTTTCATATAGATATTCAGGTATACAGATATCCTGTATACATGTTCAGTGACGTATGCAAATCATTTTGAATTTAGCTTTAATTAGGCATTTTATGAAAGTATGGAAGGGTAGAGTATCTGCTTTCCTCTGAACTCAATGAATTCAATACAAATCCTAACATATTAGCCTTAATACAAAGGTAAGCCAGAAAATGGAAATCATTATGCCTCATAAATGTGCAAAAGTAATATGCTGCAGGTACTTTCATTATTTGTAACTAATTGCTCTGTGTTATTGTAGACCCCTTCCACACAGATGTATAAAATCCCCGTTGAACTGGATTATATGGCAATGTTGATTCAAATAATCTAGTTCAAAGCAGATGTTGTGAATTATCTGCCTTGATATTCTGGGTTATATGACTGTGGAAGGGCCCATAGTATTAGTAATGTGATACATTACAGGGAAAGGCAATATAAATATAATATAAATACAAGCCACTCAAATAAAATGCAGTGCAATACTTCCAGCCTTTGAGAAAATCTCTTATACATTTAAAATATACCTGAGCAGAGCTGGGGAGCTTTTTGAGAGATAGAAATTATAATTGACAAATCAGTAGATTGAGGAAGTCACCTTCAAGATAATTTCTAGAAACTGAATTGGCCTGAAGTGGTCACAGAAGGTGATAATGTTCTTTGTTCATAGATATTTCCAGAAAGACCATCATTACGTTATCACACCAGGCCTTTAAGGCAGGCAGCCTGCATTTCTGCCACCTGCAGAACTCTGGGAAATGTAGTTTAGGATGATAACTTTTGAATTCTCAGCTACAGAAGTCCTTGCCTTCCCAAACTAAATTTCCCAGAATTCTTCAGGCAGCAGAAATGTGAGCTGCCCACTTTAAAGTCTTGAGCGGAATGTCTTGAAAATAAGTGTAGTTTGGCAATAGAAGCAATTGCTTAAAACGATAGTGCCATTGCCTTCTCTGGAAGAGGCTGGAAGGTTACCTTCTGGGTAAGGTTTGCTAATTGAACATTTGGTTGGCACTAATGGCCCTTAGGGCTCCTTCCAACTCCATGATTCTATGAGAAGGAAAGGGTATTTCACAATGAAAAAGGGTTTTGGTTGTAGCCAGTGGAACTGCTCCTATATTCTATAGCTTTGAGTTCCCTAATGAATGTGAACAGAAGTTGATGAAATGAATATTATGTAAGAAGATGAGACTGTATATCAGAATTATTTTACCAGGGGAAATTATCGTATTCTCTGTGGGGAGGGTGCTAGAGAAACACCTGCTTTAGAGGGTTCCTTCGTGTAGAGTGAAAATGATATATTCCTACAGGACTTTGATGAAAAGCATCCAAAGGGAAATGAGATCTGATATTTTCCACCCAAGTAATGCTTCCAGAATATTCTCCTGAACTATCACTGATTATTAATCTATCACTTATACCACATCTAAATTAATAAATATAATGATAATTTTAATTCCTCATTATCCTCTATTACCCTATGTAGGTAATATTTGCTGTGCTAGGAAGCAGCTGCCTGTTTATTTATGAACAGCCTAATTTTTTTTTTTAGAATGGAAACTAATGCACCACAAAAATCTCATTTCTAAAATATTAAAATGAAACTTTTTTTGCCCTTGGCAATACTTTTAAATGCTTCTTATGAAACAGAATAGAAATTTGCTTATTTTCCTCATGGATCATTTTAAATATAATGGTTGTGGCATTGAAACACTTGCAGTACAAAATTGGTGATTTCATACACTAGGGGTTCTTTGAAGAGTAGAATATTTTCATTTATTTTGGAATAAAAACAAGGCTTCAGGGAGAAGCAAGAATAGGACTTTTAACTGAAAAACACCCTTGAGGGATTCACAAAGGGCTGATGGGAAATTCTTGATATTAAAATTTCACTGTATACCAGTGTAGGCTGGTGAGAAGCTACGTTTTTAGGCCAACAATATTTGGTTCAAAGTATTGAAAGCTGTTATCTATCAATGTTTTGAAGGAAGTGTGCTGTTTTGGAGGAATGTCAACAGAGTGACATTACAGCTCTTAAAGAAAAGGACATGATTTTGACATGATTTTGTCTGATTGCTATTTCTTGTGATTAACAGGATCACAGTGTTAGGATGACTTTATAAAAAGTTTTATTTTTAACGTTACTGACATTTTAAAACGGTTCGGGACCTGCCTATCTTCGTGACCGCGTTGTCCCCTATGAACCCACCCGATCGCTGAGATCCTCCGGGGAGGCCCTCCTCTCACTTCCACCCTCCTCACAACTGCGTTTGGTAGGGACGAGAGAGAGGGTCTTCTCGGCCGTGGCTCCCCAACCCAGGGAGATTAGGTTGGCGCCCTCTCTACCTTCCTTCAGGAAGCAACTGAAGACTTGGATGTTTCGGCAGGCCTTCGGAGATAGTCATTAATTAATCAGCCCCAGTGGGTTTTTAATAATATATCCTGTTTTTATTACGGTCTTACCATTTATGTGTTTTAAATGAAATTTTTATCTTGTATTGTTGTTTATATTGATATATTGTATTATTGTTTTATCTTTTTATATTGTGATTTATTGTGTTGCTTATATTTTGTTCTTATGTTGTTTGGGCCGCTGCACCATGTAAGCCGCCCCGAGTCCCCGTGGGGAGATGGTGGCGGGATATAAATAAAGTTTTTTTATTATTATTATTATTATTATTATTATTATTGTTATTATTATTATTTTCAGATGAAGACTGATTTGCACTGCCTTCTTCAGGAAGAGCAGATTTAAAATCTGCAGGGATTTCAGGGGGAAAAAAACTGTTTCCAGTCTTTCAAATAGAATTTTGCACTAGTGGACAGCAAGTTGAACATGAGCCAACAGTGTGATACAGCAGCTAATAAAAGCCAATGGGATTTGGGGCTGCGTCTACTATAGTGCCTAAATCAAGGGGAGTCATGGTGCTCCTCTATTCTTCTTTGGTTAGACCTCACTTGGAATACTGTGTCCAATTCTGGTCACCACAATTCAAGAGGGATATTGACAAGCTGGAAAGTGTTTATTATTTTATAATTATTTTTTATTGTGGTTATAAGTAATATATACAGTGAAAGTGAGGAAAACATTGGTGTAGGGATAGAGAGATAAGAGTATGAGATGAAACAAAGGATTTGAGTAAATAGAAGATCAAGCTGGCAAGAGAAAAAGAAAAAGAAAATAAAAAAATATCACCCCCCAAAAAACAAAAACAAAAAACCCTTCCCATTGTCCTCTAGGATCTACAGTTCGTCATGATTTCCTTTGTCTATTGTCTTTTCCGATCTTGCCGTCTTAATGTCATGAAAAAGTGGATATATACATCGGATATATCTATTATTAATGTGTATACTTCTTTTCGAATAAAGTCTTTAAAACCCGACCAATCTGTTTTTGTCTTTTTATTGTTTAACTTTTGTATTAGACTGTCCATTTGAATTATGTCGAAAAACTTTAATATCCAGTCTTCTGTAGTGGGAACTTTGTTTTCTTTCCAGAATCTTGCTAAAACAAGTCTCGCTGCAGTCCCTAATAGGAAAAGTGTTTTATCTTGGTTTTTACTCATATTTATGTTAGGGTTAGATATTCCCAGCAGGTAGATTTCAGGCAACAACGGAAAGGTTTTTCCTATTATTTTTTGTACCGCTTTATATATACAATGCCAGTATTCTTTGATTCTTTTGCATTTCCACCATTGATGGATAAAAGTGCCTATTTCTTTATTACATTTCCAGCATTTAATAGAATTATGTTTATTGAATTAGGCCAGTTTTACAGGGGTGCAATACCATCTGTAAAATAGTTTGTACCAGTTTTCTTGGATTTCCGTTGCAGTGGTAAATTTTATTTTTTTATTCCATATTTCTTCCCATTGGTTGGTGTATATGCTATTCCCAATATCTCTAGCCCATTTTATTTGGCAGTTTTTGATTTGTTCCTCTTCCATGAGCCATTGTAATAATATCTGGTATAACATCTTAATGGTTCTTTTTTCTTTTTGCATTATGGTTTCCCAGAGGCCTTGGTTTTGTGTAAATCCTTTTTTTTTACATGCTCTTTATAGCATTGACTTATTTGGTAATATTGGAACCAATTTATCGTTTTATGTTCTTTCTTGAGTTCATCATGAGTCTTTATGGTGTATTCTTGGTTATCTGATTTTTTTTTTTTAGTATTTGATTGTAAGTAAGCCAATTCTCAGTTGCTAGTTCCCTATTGTGTTTAGCTTCAGTTGGCAAAATCCAGGTTGGAGTTTTTGTATAAAATCTGATTTTTTTAAAAATAATTTTTATTGTAGATTTTTTACAATTATCAACTAAAGGGATGGAAAAAGGGAGGGGTTTCAGGGTGGATATGGGGAGGGGTAGGGAGTGGTGGTGTGGGGAGGGATCGGTCCATAGGAGTAGGTGGGGTTTGGGGTGGGAAAGTAGCCCTAACTGGGGGGGGGGGTAGACTTCCGCTCTACTATCTTCTGTTTATCTTCTTACTTGATTTATCTTCTTAACTCTTCTTCTATGTATTCTTCAAAGTATGACCAGTCCGTTTCTTTCATTATTCCTCCTGTATTTTTTTTTTATCAAAAATGTTAGCTTATCCATATTTTTAATATCCAGTACTTTGTCTAGCCACATCTCTCTAGTTGGTGTTGCTGGGCTTTTCCAGTGTTTGGCAATTACTAATCTCGCTGCCGTAATTAAATAAGTATAGATTTTGTCTAAATTCTCTTTATTTTTTGCTTCTACTTTGTTCTCTTTTTCATAAATATTATATAATCCCAATAGATAATGGTCCGGCTTGCATTCCAAATTAATTTTTAAAATTTTCCTACATTCTGTATTAATTGTTGTCCAGAATTTTTAAACTATTTTACAACTCCACCACATGTGGATGTATGACCCAACCTGCTCTCTACATCTCCAGCATTTATTATCTGTATTTTTATACATTAAAGCAATTTTTTTAGGCGTCAAGTACCACCTGTGAATTGTTTTAATCCAATTTTCTTTAAGATCTGTAGCCCGGCAATACTTGATTTTTTTTATTCCATATCTCCTCCCACTCATTTATTAGAATTGGTCTATCTAGGTCTCTTGACCATTTTAACATCGATTCTTTTGTCACTTCTTTTTCCGTGGCCCACTCCACTAATTTATTATATAAAATGGTTATCACCTTTTTGTTTCTTTGTAGTGTTATGTCCCAAAACTCATTTTTTAAGTTAAATCCCACTTTTTTATCTATGTTAAAGCTCTCTTTTAATTGGTAGTAATGAAACCATGACACATTCTTATAGTTAGTTTGAATTTCTTCTAGTTTCTTAATCTCTGGTTGTCCTTCCTTGGTATTTGACCAATTTAGGACCTCTTTATAGGTTGGCCAAGAAGACCAACCTAGTTCTCTTCTTTGGTTCGCTTCTAGTGGCGAAAACCAGAGTGGTGTCTTTTCATGAAGGAATCTTTTATACTTAATCCAGGTTCTTATTAGTGCCGATCTGATAAAATGGTTACCAAAATTTCTATTTTATATTTATCTCGCCATAAATATCCATGCCAGCCCCTTCTTAAGTTATAACCTTCTAATGATAAGATTTTCACTTTCTTTAGATTAACCCAATCTCTGATCCAATCCAATGCGCAGGCCTCATGATATAACTTGAGATCTGGCAGGTCCAGCCCACCTCTTGCTTTGGGGGTTAACATCGTCGTTAGTTTAATCCTGGGCTTTTTATTATTCCATATGAACTTACTTATATCCTTATACCAGTTACTAAATAATTGATTGTTTCTTATTATAGGAATATTTCTGAACAGGTAGAGCATCTTCGGGAGGACTGTCATTTTAATTGTGGCAATTCTGCCTAGAAGAGATATCTTTAAATTTTTCAATTCCTCCAAATCTTTTTTTATTTCCTTCCATTTTCTCATATAATTAAGCTCCAATAAACGATTATTCTTTGTTGCAATCCAAATGCCTAGATATTTAATTTTACTGGCTGGTTGGAGTCCCGTTTGGTTCTTTAATAATTCCTGGTCCTGTAGGGTCATGTTCTTTGTCAAGATTACCGACTTGTCTTTATTAATTTTGAATCCTGCTAGTTTACCGAATTCTTCAATTTTATTTAGCCAGAGCTTAATATTATCCTTAGGGTTTTCTATTATGCAGATTACGTCGTCCGCAAATGCTCGGACCTTTATTTCCTGCTTCTCTATTTTTATTCCTACTAACTTTTTATCTTCCCTAATTGATCTCAATAAAATTTCTAGTGCCAAAATGAAAATAAGGGGTGAAAGTGGGCATCCTTGTCTAGCGCCTCTATTAATTTCGAAGTTTCCAGTTGTTTGCCCGTTCACTCTAATTATAGCTTTTTGTTGATTATATATGGCATTTATACTATTTAGAAATTGAGCACCCATATCTAATTCTATTAATAGTAATTTTACAAAGTCCCAATTCAATTGATCGAAAGCTTTCTCTGCGTCAAGTGCGAGAAAGCCTATTGCTTTTTGATGATTTTGCTCATAATATTCAATTGCATCGATTATTATTCTAATATTATCTTTTGTGCTGCGGTTTGGTAGAAAACCAGATTGATCGTCTGCAATCCATGTGTTTAAGAAATTTGATAGCCTTTTTGCTAGTATCTTTGTAAAAATTTTATAATCCGAATTTAGCAGCGAGATGGGACGGTAATTTTTGACATCACTTTGGTCTTTCCCCTCTTTATGTATCATTATTATCTCTGCTTCCCTCCAGGTATTTGGAATAATACTTTCTGTTAAAGCCAAATTCATTATTTTAACTAAATGTGCGATAATCTCTTCCTGTTCAGTTTTATAAAACCCTGATATAAAACCATCCAATCCAGGCGCTTTATTTGCTTCTAGGTCCTTTATTGCCAATTTCCCTTCTTCGGCTGTTATTTCTCTATTTAATTCCAATCTTTGTTCATCTGTTATCTTTTGCAGTTTTTGCTTACATAGATATTCTACAATTTCCTCTTGCCTGATCTGTTCCTTTTCATACAGTTGCTTATTATAGTTTTTAAATTCTTCCTTTATCTCCTCATCAGTATACACTATTTTCCCTTGCGAGTTTATTTTTAATACTTGCTGGCTGTATCTTTTTTTCCTTAGCATTCTTGCTAGCCACTTCCCAGGCTTGTTGGCATTTTCAAATGTATAGTGTTTTGCCCATTTTACCTGATTTGTTATATTATCTAGTTCAAGATTTTTTTCCCGATTTATTAAGATTCCTAATTGTTGTTTTATTTTGTTGTTTCCAGGGTCGGCTTTTAAAACTTTTTCTTTTATTTCTATCTGGCTTTGTATTTGTTTTAAATTCTCGTTTCTGATTCTCGATTTCAGTTTCTTTTGCTGGATAAAAAACCCTCTAGCCACCGCCTTATAGGCGTACCATATAATTAAGGGGCTTGTCTCCTGTATATTATTAAATTTGAAATATTCTTTCGTCATTTGTTTAATTTTTATAATATCCTCTTCTTTTTTAATCAAATTATCATTCAGCCTCCACTTCATATTTATAGTTTTTTTTATTGATTTCCATGATAATAGGGCAATGATCTGATAGATCTCTAGTTAAAATCTCTACATTACTTATTTTTGTGGCTATTAATTTGGATATCCAGATCATGTCGATTCTTGACCAAGATCTATGGCGATTTGAATAAAAGGTATAGTCCAATTGTGTTGGGTTTCTTAATCTCCACGAATCATATAGATCGTATTCATCCTTTAGTGCTATGAAATTCTGGGGTAATATATTATTTATTTTGGTCTTCTGGTTGGCTTTTTTGTCCAGATTTTTGTCTAATATTCCATTAAAATCCCCCATAATAATAATATGGCTAAAATTACTTTCATTGATATGATTTCTTAATGTTTTAACAAATTTTCTTTTCGACCCATTAGGTGCATAAATATTACAAATTAATATTATTTCTGAATTTAATTCAATTTTTACAGCTAGTATTCTGCCATCATTGTCTTTGAATTCTAATGATGATTTTAATTTATTATTAATGTACAGGGCCACGCCTTTCTTTTTTTCCCCCTGTCTAAAGAGTGGTATACCTTGCCAAGATTATCATTAATTAAATATTTAGAATGTTTTTGTGCAATATGTACCTCTTGAAGGGCGATAACATCAAATTTATTCTTCTTTCGATAATTATATGTTCTTTTCCTTTTATTGGGTGAATTCAATCCATTGATATTGTTTGAAAAAAACTTTATTGGTTGGTTAAAATCCTTCATTTACCGTTTTCTCCTCTTCTTCTTCCTCCACGTTGTCCGTCATCTCCTCTGTCTCTTTATCCTTAAGAAATTGGATAAGTAGTTCCTCATCTTCCTTTGGGGAGTCAAATCTCCTTTTTTGTGTCTTTAGGGTTTTTTTCCTTTTCTGCAGACTGCAAGTGCTTTTTTTGAGACAAGTCTTTCTTTAGTTTTCGGTAAAACTCATCCGCTTTTTCTTCTGTGGTGATCTAGGTTTTTTCATCATTGTAGGTCAACATAATACCCTCGTATTTCTCCCATCGAAATTTTATTTGAAGACGTTTTAATTCGTCCATGAGGAAGAAATACTTTCTACGCCTGTTTAATATAGACAGTGGGAACTCTGTCAAAACAGTGATTTTCCTTTCTTTATAAAAAATTGGATTGTTTTTATTGCTTCTCAATACTTCATCTCTATAACTTTTCCTGGTGAAATGGACAATTACATCCCTAGCCACTTTATTTATTTATTTTTGCATAGTTCGTATTTATTCTGTATGCTCTGTCTATTTGGGCACTGGTTTCCTGTTCATTGCTTTTCATAGTCTTTGCTACCAATTTAGTTATGGTGTTTTTTATGTTCTCTTTAGCTTCTTCTTGGACATTCCGAAATCTTAATTGAAAATCGGTTTCACTTAATTCCAGTTTTTCCTGTATTTTTTCTAATTTAATGTTCTTTGCTTCAATCACTTCTACTTTTCTTTGTATTTTGTTTCATGTCTTTTCATCTTTTAATTTTTCATCTTTCAATTCTAGAATGTCCTTTGTGTTTTTTTGCACTTCACTTTTGATTGTGCCCATCTCCTCTCTCAATTCCTTTTTTATCTCGGTCAGTTCTTTCTGAAATAATTTTTGCTGCATATCTTGTTTAGATGCAATGGCTTGGATGTCTTTTTGAAGCGCATCTTGTTTCTCAGAGACCCGTTGGATCTCTCTTAAAAGATCTCTCAGATTCACTTCCTCTGGTGTCGAGGACGAATTCCTCCTTTGAATAGTTTTCAGTTCTTTCCAATCTTTGTCCATTTTCCCCTTAAAAGTTGCCATTTTTCCTTTGCGCGTTGTTATTTTATTTTATTTTATTTTATTTCTGATTTAATCTATATAAGTATATATATGTATCCAATTGTACTGGGTCTGATTTATTTCCCAATAGCTGTTACAATTTCTAGGTATCTGTATCCCCAGAATACCTTAATTAATAGTCTTTGGTTCCACACTGAATACTCTGTGTATGATTATCAGACTCTCTCGCCAGTTAGATGGGAACTCCACTTCATTTGACTGGAATAATACCGATTTGTCCCCCCTTTTTTTCCCTTTCCCTGTAATAGAAACACAGCTTACTGATCAGTTAGTAATAATGTTACAATGACCTCCACTCTGTTATCTCACTAATCTGGCACTTCCGTTCCCAGTTCCCAATCTCCACCAGCCGATAAACTCTATATCCCCAAGTCCTTTCTCTATGGGATTCTTGTTGCTCTCTATGGGATACACTTGTTTTACTTACTCTGTCCAGCCTTTCCTGTATTTTAAAGTCGAATCTAGCCTCTATTGTGAGCTTTGTTTGGTTCCGGGCGGCTTGGTTACAACTTGTTTCCAGCCGGGTGATTTATATCGCTGCCTCACCTCTACGTAATTTCCTTCTTCGTTGTGTGCGTCATTTGATACCTTCCCTCCGGGTTCCTTCCAGCCGCTTGAGGCAGTTCTCGCTTGGGCTGCGGGTTCCCCCACAGCTCTCGCGAGTACTTGCCTATCTGCTGGGAGTTTCCGTAGACACAACACCAACGTTTTCCCAAGGTCAGTGACTTTTCAACCTTTCAGGAACTGAATTTATGCTTTGAGGGGGGAGTCTCTCTTTTAATATCCTTTGAGAAAAGGCTGCCTTTTAAAACACAGTTCGAAAGAAAAGTTTTCACGCCGCAAGCTCTCTTTAAACGACCGCCAACACTAAATCCAATCCACCTACACTCAACCTCTTTCTCCGATATCCTAGTCCGGTCCCCTCGCAAGTTAGTTGAATAAGATTAAATAAGATTGGTAATATCTGGCTAGATTCCAACTAGGTATTTACAGTGTACTAGGAAAGCTTCTTTATACTTCTTTATACCTTTACATCAATCACAGGAGGGCTATCTTAAATCCGCCAGTCCCCCGTAGCATCTAGAAAACGACACAGTCTTATAATCTTATACTTCATTTCCAAATATCTACACCCCACTCCTCAGCCGATAGTGAGCTCAATATAATTTATTGGAACTTACGTTCCTATTCCGGCTCCCCCATGTCCGGGTTCTCATTCCGCTTCTTTTCTTTTCTTTGAGGCGAGCACGGCGATCAGCTTGTATAGAGGTGTCCCTCTATTACACGGTTCGCGCCATGCTTGTCCTGACCTTCCGGACCCTCTCAACCCTTCACCCTTGGGGGGTGACTGATTTTTGGGGCCATCGGTGGTCACTCCGGACTTTGCAATCCCTCCCGTGTCAATCCGCAGCGAGGGAATGAACCAATGGCTCAAATAAAGCGCGATCCCGTGTGTACCATCAGGAGCTCTGATGGCACACGCCTGCCGCCATTCAGCGCCCACCGGAAGACTCATTGTATAAAATCTGATTTTGTACTTTTCCCATACTCTAATTAGGGAGGCCTGAATGTAATGATTCCCGAATTTTTCTCTGTCTTCCTCTTTTCATACCATATGTAATTGTGCCAACCTGAACGTAAATCATGTCCTTCAAGTTCTAGTAATTTCTTATTTTTCAGTGTGGTCAATTCTTTGACCCATACCAAATTACAGGCCTCATAGTATGTTTGTAGGTCAGGTAGTCCTGTCGGGGTTTTGTACGTAGCAGAGCAGCTCCCTCGGTGCAATCTATTGAAAGTCAGCTCCTCTTTTTTGTCGTCCATTAATATTTTCATCTTGACTCTTGATTTTTTGTTTTGCCATATAAACTTTGATAGTTCTCCATTCCATTTTTTAAAAAGACAATTATTCCTGATTATTGGTATAGTTTGAAATAGGAAAAGTAATTGTAGTAGAATTGACATTTTTATGATCGAGATGCGTCCCAATATTGAAAATTTTTGATGTTTCCATTTTTCCAAGTCTTTTTTTGATTTTCAACCATAACTGATCGTAATAATTTTTTTTAATAATTGTGCATTACTCTTTGTTAGGATCACACCTAGGTATCTTATTTTATTTTCTGTTTTTATTCTGGTTTTTTTGTTGTATGAATTCTTTGGTAACTCCGTCTATGTTCTTTGTTAGACTCTTTGTTTTTTTGTTTATTTAATTTAAAACCAGCCAGTTTCCCAAATTCTTCTATTTTATCTATCCATTTCTGTATACTCTTCTTTGGATTTTCAATGATGCATACTACGTCGTCAGTGTATACTCTTGGTTTGAAGTTTAATTTTCTGATTTTTAGTCCCTCCAGATTCTTGTCATCATTTATGGCTCTTACTAGTGTTTCCATTATTGAGATGAAGAGTAACGGTGATAGAGGGCACCCTTGTCGTGTTCCTCTTCTTATCTGTATCTTGTTGTTATTTTCTTGACCGTTTATTATTATTGTGGCTGTCTGATTTGTGTATATGGCATCTATTGCGTTTTGGAATTTGAAGCCGAAATCCATTTCTTTTAAAAGTAATTTAAGATAGTCCTAATTAATTTTGTCGAAAGCCTTTTCGGCATCAATGAATAATAAAGCTAATTGCTTTTCATTGTGTTTCTTGCAGTATTTGATGGTGTCAAGTAAAATTCTTATGTTATCTTTGATTTGTCTGTTAGGTAAGAAACCAGTTTGTTCTTCAGATATCCAAATTTTCAGAGTTTTTTAAAATCTTTCTGCCATTATTATTGTGAATATCTTGTAGTCATGGTTTAGTAGAGAAATTGGCCAGTAGTTTTTAATATCAGTTCAGTTGGTATTTTCTTTGTGTATTAAAGTTATGTTTGCTGATTCCCATGATATAGGATATTATGTAATGTGTCCTTAAGCAAGGGTCCTAATTCATCCTTGAATGTTTTGTAAAAAATGGCTGTGAAGCCGTCTGGTCCCAGAGCTTTGTTATTCTTTAATTAATAAATTAAATTAAATTATTAAATTGCATTATCAATTTCAATAGTTGTTACTGTGTTGTTTAGTAATTCCCTTTGTTGGTCAGTTAGTTTCGGTAGCTTTAGGTTGCATAAATACTTCATTATTTGTTCTTTCGAAATCTCTTCCATTCTGTATAATTCCCTATAGAATTTTGCAAATTGTTCCATGATCTTATGTTCTTCTGTGTAAATTGTCCCCTCCTTCTGGATTTTAGTGCTGTAATTCCTTTGATTTTTGTCCTTTAATTTTTTAGCTAGCCATTTTCCAATCTTATTTGAATTATAAAAGTCGTTTTGTTTTATGAATTTTAGTTGCGTCTCTAATTTTTCCGTCTGTAATAGCTGCAATTGTTTCTTAAGTATTTCTAACTCCATGACTAATTTTTTGTTTGTAGGATTTTTCTTTAATAGTTCTTCTTTTTGTTGATTTGTTCTAATATTTCCTTTATTTCTTTATTTCTATTTTTATTTTTGTTATATTTTGTTGTATGAGGTGACCTCTCATTACCACCTTCATTGCTTCCCATTGTATGTTTTTGGTGGTTTCATTTCCTTTATTTATGTCTAAATATTCTTTTAATATCTTTCTATTTTTTCTATATCTTTTTCATTTTTCAATAGATTTTCATTAAGCCGCCATCTATAGCATCTTTTGGTCCCTTTTATTGTACATTCCAAGGCACAGTGATCCGAGAAAATCCTGGGCTGTATTTTAATATTTTTATTCTGATTGTTAGGGCTTTAGCCATCCACATCAAGTCAATGTGCGACCACGTTTCATGTCTTCCGGCTGACCGGACAGTAATTGTTTGGGTCGTCCTTTTTTTCCCTTCTTGAAGATAGGGACCACATTTGCTCTCCTCCAATATGCTGGGACTTCTCCCATTCTCCAAGAACTCTTGAAGATAACTGCCAGTGGTTCTGAAATAACCTCAGCTAGTTCCTTCAATACTCTTGGATGTAGCTGATCTGGCCCTGGGGACTTGAATTCATTTAGAGAGGCCAGGTGTTCCTGGACAACTTGTTTCCCTATTTGGGGTTGGATTTCCCCTAATCCTTCATCCATTTCATGTTGCTGAGGTTGAAGATGGCTTTCTTTTTGTGAGAAGACCGAGACAAAGAAGGCATTAAGTATTTCTGCCTTTTCCTTGTCCCCTGTCACAATCACCCCATATTCTCCTCGCAGAGGCCCTATCACCTCCTTGTTCTTCGTTTTTCTACCAATATAAGCAAAAAAGCCTTTTTTGTTGTTTTTAATGTCCCTAGTGAGCCTGAACTCATATTGCACTTTAGCCTTGCGAACCTTTTCCTTACAGGAGTTGGCTATACATTTGAATTCTTCTATGGTGATTTCTCCCCTTTTCCACTTCTTGTGCATGTCACTTTTGAGCTTTAGCTCAGTTAGAAGTTCTTTGGACATCCATTCTGGCTTCTTCACACTTGTCTTATTTTTTTTTCTTTGTTGGCACTGTTTGCATTTGCGCCTTGAGTATTTCACTTTTGAAAAACTCCCATCCATCCTTAACTCCCTTGTCTTTTAATATTGGCATCCATGGAATGCCGCTCAGTTTTTCCTTTATTTTTTGGAAGTCAGCTCTCTTAAAGTCCAGAATGTGTGTTTGACTTGTCTTAGTTTCAGCCTTCCTTTGTATTGCAAACTGCAGGAGCACATGGTCACTTGCCCCTAAGGATCCGACAACTTTGACTGTATTGATCAGGTCTTCCACATTTGTTAAGATTATATCAAGAGTAGCCGATCCCCTTGTTGCCTCTTCTACATTCTGGGCCATAAAATTGTCTGCAAGGCAAATGAGGAATTTGTTGGACTTTATACTCTTGGCCGAGTTTTTTTCCAGCAGATATCGGGATAGTTGAAATCGCCCATGACTACTGTATCCCTTATTTGTGCCTGTTTGGTCATCTGTTGACAGAAGACTTCATCAAGTCCTTCATCCTGACTCAGAAGTCTGTAGTAGACACCCACGACAAGATCTCTTTGGGTCCCGGTTCCCTTGATTCTTATCCAGATGCTTTCAAGCTGGTTTCCCAGATTACAGTCTTGCATTTCTTCTGTAACGTAACTGTTTTTGACATATAAAGCTACTCCCTCTCCTCTTCCCTTTGTTCTATTTCTGTGAAAGAGGTTATAGCTCTCAATGGCTACATTCCAGTGATGGGAGTCATCCCACCAGGTTTCAGTGATGCCTATGACATCATACATGTGGTGTTGTGCTAAAAGTTGGAGTTCGTCTTATTTCCCATGCTCTGTGCATTAGTGTGAAGACATGTAAGCCCCTGTGACCTTCCCCTGAGCTGTTTATTTGGGATTATTGTGCTCTCAGTACTTGGTCCTTGCTGTGTTTGTGCAGCCCTCCGTTTAGCCTTTTGGCGGTTCCCTGTGGTTGTGGGTAATATAGTGTTCGCCAGACTATTGTTCCCCTCCCCCAGTGGATCTAGTTTAAAGTGCACCTGATGAGGTTTGTGAGTCTGTGCGCAAAAAGATATATACTTATACTTTATGGTAGTCACAATACATCAATTAATGGTTCCATGAGATGAAGAGTTAGAAGAAATTCAGTAATTATAATTATTGTTATAATTGTAATTGTGAATTGATGGTTTATTGATGATTTGTTACTCAAAGTTGGTGGTGGTATTCCAGAATTGTAATTACTTTTGTGTGTATTTTTAATGGATCTTTGATGTTTTTATTTAATTTTTGTGATAAGTGCCTGTCAGTTGATTAAATTTTAAGGGAAGATGTGCCAACAAAGTAGCCAATGGGTAGGGAAGTTTGTCCAGCTATTAATTCCTGTGACTGAAGATTATTTAAATCAGGTTTAAAACAGATTATGATCAGGTTTCAATCTGGACTTTGCTAGTAGATGAATGCAATTAATGCAATTAATTGGTTGTAGTTAGCTTCTTTTATTTGGACCATCAATGTCACAGTCTAAAATTGGCCTCTTAACACAATAGTTCAGCTGGAAATATCTTAATGCAACAGTTCAGCTGGATCAAGGCTCTATACAAATTGAGTGCTATACCTCTGTATATCTCCATGCTCACCTCTTCTTCTTATTGTCACTTCCTGCTCCCTACTTCCTATTACTGTTTATAATTTCTTCTAATTCTTTGCAGCCACATCACTCCGATGTTGTATAGCTCTCTTCTCTGAATTCTGTGGGATCGTCTTGCTCTTTTTTTTCACTTTCCCTCCCTGGGCTGCCTCTTGTTGTTGCTTATTAGTTTGAATCTAGCATTTTTGCCTAAGTTCCACTCTGTGATTTAGTCTTCCAATCCTTGCGTTTCATCACTTCCTGGCTCTCTAGCTTTCTTCTCGCTGCTCTAGTTGTTTATGAAGAACCCAAGCCTCTAGACAAAACAAAGGGTCCCCAAGGTCGCAATGGTGTACTTCCTAAAAAACAAGCAGGTTCACATATATCTGCGGTAAGCGTCCTCCCTCTTTTTCCCTCCTTCTCCTTCTTCAATCTTCAAACCCTTTCACCTCTCGCCTCCGCTCCCCTTACCTTTATGGTTGAAATTCCTTTTGGATATTTACACCGACGTGTCGTCGTTATTATTGTCTCGCGATTTGGCCAGATCCATCTTCCCTTGAGGACAATGTTTATTTATTTGAAAAATGCTCGTTCTCTGAATCAAATTCAGTGCTGGTGGCAAGTGGGCTTTGGGGAGTCTGTCGACTCCTTGCCTGGGATTCAGCTGCTCCCTTTTTGCACGCTGCTGCCAGGCATCTTTGGGGATGTCTCCTTGAGGGAGGTTCCCCTCTAGACACCATCGACCGGTCCTGCAGTGAGGGTCGCACCTCTTGGGCCTTGATCTGCCGCAATAAGGAGGGGGAAACACCACCCTAGCTCCAGAATCCTGGCTGTCCCCTCTGAGCTCCTTGGGGACACCTCCGCCACCTTGCAGCCACCAACCGGAAGCCTCTCGACAAGCTGGAAAGTGTTTAGAAGAGGTTGATTAACATGACCAAAGGCCTGGAAACCATACCCTATGAGAAGCATGGGTATGTTTATCCTACAGAAGACAAAGTTGAGAGGAAACATAATAGCCATGTTTAAATATTTGACAGGCTATCATAAGGAAGAGGCAGCAGGTTTGTTTTCTGCTGCCCTGGAGACTAGGACTTGGAGCAATGGGTTCACATTACAGGAAAGGAGATTCCACTTAAACATTAGGAAGATTTTTCTGACCATAAAAGCTGTTCAACAGTGGAACTCTCTGCCTTGGAGTGTGGTGGAAGATCCTTGTAAATAGAGGCTGGATGGCCATCTGTCAGGAGTGCTTTGATTGTGCTTTTCCTGCATGGCAGGAGGTTGTACTAGATGGCCCATGTGATCTCTTCCAACATTAGGATTCTTTGATTGTAAGATTCGAGAAACAAGTTTGGAGACACATTTTCTTGAAATTCCCACAGGGAGATTTTCAAATAGCCATCCATGGAAAAAGAGCACATTTCTTTTAATACACCCTGAACCTCTATCGGTTCAAGTTCCATTGGATTCCTCCTTTACTTTTCCATTGTTTTTCAGAAGTATCCCTGCAACAGTGGTCTAACACAGGAATGGGAATAGCACAGTTCTGGATGCCACAGCACCTTTTGTTAAATAATGCTTTTGTGACAGAAAATAACCTTTTGTAGTGATAGTGGGGTGCTCTTTAAATGTTTTTGCAGCCCCTCCTTTAACCCAAGCTAAAGGAAAACCTTTTAAAAAGTGTACATGATTTCTGGTTTCCTGATGCATTATTGTTGTTTACTGCGGGTACCGCTGGTTTGTCCTGCTAAGAATTGAGAATCACTGAAAATAGCCTTCCCATGCTCAGCATGCACTCACCATCGGTTTGGCACACACTGTACAATTTCAATATATATTTTGACAGCCAGATTACTTTCTGTTTCTTTCTCTTATGAAGATGATCAAAAGTATATGAAAACCAAAAACTTGGAAATAGAGATTGCTGGAGACACAGCTACAAAATATTTTCCCTTCAACCATCCTCAAAACCCGGTCCTTCATAGTTACAGCACTCATGCATGACCATTTCTGGGACAATAGAGGGCAAGGGCAGTGGCAGGCAAGCTATGACTGATAAATAGTTTGCTGCTTGGTCTGATGTTCTCCCCCCCTCCCCTAATTCCCTATAGACTGGGCAATAGTCCTGTTCAGGGGACTGCAGTTGAAAGGGTTGAGGGATTTGGATAATTCTGTAGTTAATAGAGCTGAGATTGCATTAGTGTGACTTAGTGTGACCACCCACGCTATGTATTAAGCTAGCTTCAAACTGTGGTGGCCAGACAACAAACTCATACAAAGGTGCATGGAAGAAAGTTCTTAATGTGTTTTTGTGATTTGCATCTTCACCATCTGAGCCTTCTTTAACTTTGCCTAGAAACTGCATTAAATGTTCAGTATAGATAGAGTCTTATATCATTGTTGTTCGCCAAAACATACCAGGCAACGACAATTATGTACAGTTGGCTTAGCATTTATGAGCAGAAATAGGATTTTATACATTCTGACTCACTACTGTTTGGATGTTTTGATATTCAAAATGTCTTTTATTAGGGGAAGTAGATATTAAGGTATCATTTATTTTACAGATAAATTCAGATTTTTTGTTTATAAAGAAATCAATAAAGCAACACTTATGGGTATTGAATATTATTTTTGAGTTAAAAAATAGAAGTGTAACTTTTTTAGTTTTAACAGAGGAAGTGATTGATGTTGTCTCATTTAATGCATCAACTTTGAGGGACTGGAGTCAACTTCTTAAATTCCTTGGTGTTTGCTGAGTAGTTTGTAGTAGGTAGTTAATAGTTGGTTTTGTTTTTCTTTTTTATCGTATTTTTTCATGTAGATTGTAGTGTGCAGTTTTTCTTTCATTTTTTAAATTATAATGATGTTGCAAAAAAGGTACACACAGAATCTCACAAAAAAACCCTCCAGTAAAACATAAATACATTCAATTAAATCATAGTAGGACTAAGAACAATTAAAAACATGGCAATTAAAAGCATTTTTCCACTCTTTATTTTGCCTCCTCTGATCCCCTCTCAAAGATAACCTACAAACTGACTACTAGTAGTGTACTCTAGAGTTCAGACACCGACAGTACAATGTTTTTCATTTGTAACTTCAAACTATAGAAAGAAGAGTTACTTAGGAACTGAAGAACAATGGAAACTCAGAATATTTTTGTAACCACAGAGAAAGAAGAAGTAAGCCCTGTATTCATCTTTTTCTCTATGTTCAGCAAAGAGTATGGTGATTGTGCCGTCCGCCGGACAATAAAAAACTATAAAACTGAAACGTGCTGTCCTTTATCCGGGCGAACTGCAAATCCCTATAAGCTGTCCTATAGATATTGAACGACTGAGTCTGGATAACTTCAAAAAAGGATGTTTATTCATACAAGGTTGTAAACCTGGCACAGATCTTAAAGTTGCAGAAAATGAAACAAATTTCTATAGGTTTTAGGTACAGAATTATCCCTGGTTCCAGAAAGCAAAGGTGATTATAAAACCACTATACCCTAATCACGCTGCCTATATTAGAAGGAGAAACTCTTTCCTTCCCTATCTTTACAGCAAAGATTAGTTCTAGAAGCGACAGAATAACCCTGCTCCTCTAACTAGAGTTCCTATTCCAGATCAATATAATTCAATACTTATCTAATTTGGATAGGCTTAGATTGGCCTGGTTTTGAGGATGATTTGTCCCAGTTAGCTTTGCACAGCTGCAGCACGTTGGAAGACTATAGCCAAAATGAAGCTCCAAAATGGAGACTAGACCCTGGTAAAAAGGGCGGTCCTAAGATGTTGCACTCTTTGACCAATCACTGCAAAGAAAACTGCAGCCAGCTCTTGCAGATTCCAAGTCACTTTTCCTAGGCTTTTGCAGCCAGAGGCTGAAACAGAATGCAAAGGAGGGAAAACAAACAAACGACCAATAGGTAAGGCAAACCATCGTCCTGGGGGACGGAACACTCCCCGCTAAATTCCCAGGATGTGGGAATTTACCAATCAAAAACATACAAACACCTTTGTATACACAACAATACAACAGTATAAAACTTTAAACATCTCCAATAAGCAACACGAGGTCACTAATTGGTCTGTCCAGGACAGACATTTTGTCCTTACTATGAGCCTTTACTTGAACTTTTCTAACCTTACCGTCAGGGCAAGGAAAGGTCTTTAGTATAATGCCCATAGGCCAGGCATAGCAGGGCAAGTCTTTGTCCTTTAGCAACACAAGGTTTCCCACCTTGGCATTGTCCTTTGGGGTTTGCCAGAATCTTCTGGTTGGAAGCTGGCTTAAGTATTCGGCCTTCCACCTCTTCCAGAAGTGGTTGGCTAAGGTCTGCACATGCAAAATTGGTGCCACAGTCCGACCAAATTGACTTAATTGGCCCTCTGAGGGCTACAAACTTTTTCAAGGCATTTATGAATGATGAAGTGTCCATTCCCTCTGCAACCTCTATATGGACAGCTCGTACTGACAAACAAGTAAACAAAACCGCCCATCTTTTATTATTTACAACACCACCCCTGGTTTTTCTGGTAACAATTTCCCAAGGACCAAACACATCGATTCCCACATGGGAAAAGGGTGGGTCTGTCAAAGTCCTATCCTGAGGTAGTTCTGCCATCAACTGACTTTGACAGTTTCGCCTAAGGCGCCTGCATTTAACACATTTGAAAATACAACTGTTGACCAACCTTTTGGCATTAACTACCCACAGACCTTCATTTCTAAGGGCTGCCTCAGTTAGAGTTCTACCCTGATGATGGATCCTTTCATGGTGATGCCGAACGAGCAGCAATGCAGTGTGACTATTAGGGGGTATGATGATGGGGTTTTTTATGCACGCCTTGAGTTTAGCTTTGGCTAACCTTCCTCCAACTCTCAAAATACCCTCCTTGTCTAGAAATGGGTTTAACTCATTTAGAAGACTTTGATTAGGGATGTTGAGCCCTTGCTCTAGCCTAGCTATTTCCTGCTTGAAAGCAGATCTCTGTACTGACTTGAATATGACGCTCTTAGCCTTTATCATATCCTGGACCTGTAAAGGCTCACTATCTTTGCAAGCTAAACGATGTATAAGCCTAGCTACTGCTCTAAGAAGACTGTGCCACTCCGAAAAACATTCAAAATGGTGTCGTTCCAGACAAGATCTTTGGCCCATCTTGATTTCTGTGGTTGATTTGCAGGCTTTCACCTCTGCACTTCGTGAGACTTGAGCATTCATAATGTCCGAAAACCTTTGCTCATCTTTCGAGAGCGCTGTGGCTTCGTCTCTCTCAGAGACTTTGAAGATGGAGGAATACTCTGGAGTTATTGCTTGGCAGTAGACTGAGATGTGACTTAGGCAACTGCGCACAAGTGTAGGACGTCCACCTTTAAGCACCTGTGCTTGATTGGAGTCCAACGACGATGGTGGGTGCATCTTGTTTATGCACACTGGGCCTGTAACTGTCCAGCCTAGTGGTAGCAGCTGAGCAATGGGCGCCCCTGGAGGTCCCTTAACTTGGTCGTTCACATAGAACAAGTTCGGACAGTCCGCACCAAGCAGAAGGGCAATGTCCACATCTGGACGGAAAGCAGGTAAGGCGTTCTTCAGCCTTCGCAAGTGAGGATGGGCTTCCACGACTTCTCTGGTGACAATCTGCCTTTTGTTCCGGGGAATAGAGGAACACTCAATGAGGTCTGGTAACTCGAACAGTCTCTTCTGGTCACAAGAGGAGACAACAAAGCCGGATGCTATGCGACCCTGCAACTTCTTCTTCCCTACACAGGTGGACATGGTGTAGTCGACCGTCTGGGTTTTAAGGTCAAACATGCGGAAGAACTCTGGAGTAGCCAGGGAGGCGTTGCTCTGTGAATCCAGGGCCACATAGAGTCTCTTTCTAAGCCAAGGGCTCTTGGCTGGATATACATCCGCTAGGCAGATAGGATGACAAACTCTGTACTGGTGCGAGTCAGAACACAGCTCTGTACAGGCGACTGCTGAAACTTCCACCTGCATCTCTGGTGCGGCTGGCTTGTCGGTGCCTTCGACTGCTGACTTTTCTTTTGGTGAAGCGTTCTCTTTGGGGTGGGAGATGATATTGGAGTTGTGCATTGCGGTGCAATGCTTGAGGCTGTTGCATTTCTCACACTTGATGTTTTCTTTGCAGTTGGATGCAAAGTGTGGAGTTGCTCCACAGCATCTAAAGCAGATTCCCTGCTTTTGAACTAGCTGTTGCCTTTCTTTGTATGTCTTTCTACTAAACTCCCTGCAGTTGACCAAGCTGTGAGGCTTTTGGTGAATAGGGCAAAGCAACTCCTTTACCTCCGACCTGGGTTCGTCAGTCTTGTGTTGAGTTTCGACTGCCTTTACGCTGACAGGTCTATTGGCCTCTCTAGGTGGTTTCTTGTCCACTTCAGGTGCCTTCTCTGGCTGGGTCCCTTGGTATAAGGTGGGGAGGCCCGTCTGTGGATCATTCCTTTCTCTGGCTGCCCTGGTGATGAACTGGACCAAATGAGAAAATGGAGGGTATGCCTGGGAGTGGGCCTCCTTGTAGTTGAAGACCTCCTGTCCCCAGCGTTCTTGCAAAGTGAAGGGCAGCTTGGTCAAGATCTGCCTCTGGGACAGGTGCTGATCGAGGCACTTCAAACCGGGCAGTTCTGGATTCTCCTTGGCCGACTCTAATTCCGTAAGGAGATCGCTGAGGTCCCACAAGAGTTTGAAGTCTTTGAGTTTCAAAGCTGGGAACCTTTGGAGCTTGTCCATAAGAGATGCTTCAATCTCTGTGCTGGCCCCATACCTCTGCTGCAACCTGGCCCAGGCCTTTTCCAGGGCTTTGTCGGGATCGGCTACGTGGGCTGCGTAGATCTTCTTAACTTGTGAGGATGAGGCTGGGCCCAACCATGCAGCCAGAAGAGTCAGTTCTTCCTCAGGCAATAACTTTAAGTCTCTGATTGCTCTCTGGAAGGTGGCCTTCCAGAGAAGAAATTCCTCAGGCTTGTCCGAAAACTTTTCGACACCCTTGTCCTTAAGATCTCTTCTGGGGCTTCTGATGATGGAGACAAGCTGGGACTCTGGCGTCGAAGGGAACAATTGAGGAGTTTGCTGTTGTGGAGTGGACTCCCACCGTGCACCTTGCGTCAACCTTTGGCCTCTTGGAGGGATGACATCGACCACTGACGAATCGGTGGCTCCCTGTGCAGCTGTCTGTAAGGGCCAACTAGCACTTGGCCTTGAGGCCCTGATTGACTGACCTAGGGATTTAGCAGGAGGCACAGGTAGCTCGGGCAAGGGTGAGCTCCCCGCTATGACGCTCTGCTCTGCAGGAAACTCAAAAGTGACTTTGGGGCCCTGCTCTGGGTAAGGAGAGAAGTCTTCCTGTTCCTCATCCGAAAACTGGCTGTTTAAGCTATTAAGATGCACAAGCACCTTGGAAGAAGGGTCCTGCTTCGGCAACTGACTTACATTTTCTTCTGTGAGTGGCTCAATTAGGGCCTTGGCCAAAGTCTCAGCCCTTACCTTTTTGGCAGTAGCGTCCATCCTTATTCTAAGCATTTCTATTTCACCTTGCCTTTGGGCCTGTTCCATTTGCATTTCGCTTTGTCTACGGGCCTGTTCTATTTGCATTCGTTGCTCTTCTTCTTTAAAGGGAAGGGTGAGATCAGCTGCCTTAGCATCAGCTTCCGCCCCTGCTACCTTGCTCTTTAGCTCCAGACGTGCAGCCTCCCTAATGTGCAAGGCAGCTAGGGAAGAGATGGCACTCCCAGCAGCAGAAGACTTGCTAGAGTGGCTATGTTTAGATGATGCACACTCCCTTAGCTTAGATACCTGGCTAGAGCGGTTGGACTTAAGACTAAGTGCCACAGCAGGTGATTTTAAAAGATTGGTCTCATGGCTGCATAAGGAAGACTGATTTCCTTTTGGCTCAGACCTTAGATTAACAGGTGGAGAACTAAATTCCAAGGCATCTAGAATTGCCCTCACCTTATTTTCTTTCTCATTAGTGTCAGCTAAGACACTCACTATTTCTAACTCTGAATCCTTGGCGTTAATGCGCTCGAGGACCTGGACTATCTTAGACACCAAACCCCTCCAGAGACCGAAGGTCTCTTCAAGGTCGGTCTGTAATATGGATGGCACCCTTGTAATACCCAAGCTCTCAATTCTGCCCATCAATGTTACAATTCGCTCCCATGCCGAACCTAACCTCACATGGAGGAGCTCCTTTTCATCTATTAGATGGGCTAGCATCTTGGCTGAAGGGTGCTTTATCCTTTGGGGCCTTTCATTCCTACTTTCAGCCTCAGAAGGAGGTATACCATCTGTATCATCTTGAAATTGCATAGACATTATGTATTCTTAATAGCAAGTAAATTTACAACAAAAGCAAATACAACATACCAGCAAGTAAATTTACAATAAAAGCAAATGCAATATATAATACAATGCACAACACTTAACCATAGCAATATATATCACTAAGTAACTATACTTTACAAAGATAGTGACCTTTGGCGCCAGATTTTAGTGGGCAAGCTGCAAAATGCCAACTGACAGCAACTTGCCACTTGATACCTCCCTTGCCCGAGTGACGTAAACTGCCAAAATGGCGACTTCGCCAAATTTTCAAGCACCTCGCGCTCTGCGGCTCGAGGCCTGCCGCCGAAGGAGCACCGAGGCTGGCTTTGGAAAGGAGGAGAGAAAAGACGCCTCCTCCCCGCTGTGAAGGGAGGTCACCACCGCAGGTCGATGAAACAGGTCACCACCGCAGGACGATGAGGCAGGTCACCACCGCAGGACGATGAAGCAGGTCACCACCGCAGGACGATGAGGCAGGTCACCACCGCAGGATGATGAGACAGGTCACCGCCGCAGGTCAATGAAGCAGGTCACCACCGCAGGACGATGAGGCAGGTCACCACCGCCGGACAATGAGGCAGGTCACCACCGCAGGACGATGAAGCAGGTCACCACCGCAGGACGATGAGGCAGGTCACCACCGCAGGACGATGAGGCAGGTCACCACCGCAGGACGATGAGGCAGGTCACCACCGCCGGACCATGAGGCAGGTCACCACCGCAGGACGATGAGGCAGGTCACCACCGCCGGACCATGAGGCAGGTCGAAGCCGGCCGAGTGCTCCGGCCGAACTCGCAGCAGCGTTGCCAGGCCTGTCCAGGTTCTAGCCTGGTTCTGGTGGGCTTCACGCCTCAGAGCCAGCCAAAGAACTGTCGCTGGTGCTCCGCGGCTCGAGGTCTACCGCCGAGGGAGCCCTGGACGTTGCTGGGAACTGCACAGCCTGTGCAAACCCAGAAAGCCACTGGGCCACGTGCGCACACGCGAGCCAAATAGCAAGGAAATAGAGCCCCACTATTTGACTCCTTCAGGTCTGAGAGCGGGCTCCACTGCCTCAGACGCTGGTTGAGTCTTTAGGTATGCAGACTGAGCTCAGGCGGAAAAGCCGCGGCCTAAACTAAACTTCCTAAACTATAAAAAACTATAAGCCGTGCAAGCTAGCTCAAGCGGAAAAACCGCTGATCTACCTCAAAACTGTGCCGTCCGCCGGACAATAAAAAACTATAAAACTGAAACGTGCTGTCCTTTATCCGGGCGAACTGCAAATCCCTATAAGCTGTCCTATAGATATTGAACGACTGAGTCTGGATAACTTCAAAAAAGGATGTTTATTCATACAAGGTTGTAAACCTGGCACAGATCTTAAAGTTGCAGAAAATGAAACAAATTTCTATAGGTTTTAGGTACAGAATTATCCCTGGTTCCAGAAAGCAAAGGTGATTATAAAACCACTATACCCTAATCACGCTGCCTATATTAGAAGGAGAAACTCTTTCCTTCCCTATCTTTACAGCAAAGATTAGTTCTAGAAGCGACAGAATAACCCTGCTCCTCTAACTAGAGTTCCTATTCCAGATCAATATAATTCAATACTTATCTAATTTGGATAGGCTTAGATTGGCCTGGTTTTGAGGATGATTTGTCCCAGTTAGCTTTGCACAGCTGCAGCACGTTGGAAGACTATAGCCAAAATGAAGCTCCAAAATGGAGACTAGACCCTGGTAAAAAGGGCGGTCCTAAGATGTTGCACTCTTTGACCAATCACTGCAAAGAAAACTGCAGCCAGCTCTTGCAGATTCCAAGTCACTTTTCCTAGGCTTTTGCAGCCAGAGGCTGAAACAGAATGCAAAGGAGGGAAAACAAACAAACGACCAATAGGTAAGGCAAACCATCGTCCTGGGGGACGGAACAGTGATCTCCTTCCTTTCTTCTGAAGAGAGCAGATGCAACAATAATTTTGTATTTTATTGTAATTATATGGAATAGGGGAAATAAGGGATAATGAGCAGTGTTTAGAAAAAATGTATCCCTGCTGGGTGCAGTATCAAAATTGTCTCAGTCCAAATCAACTGAGTTTAAAGATGGCATTATCAAAATGTTCAATTACATGCATGTTTATGCTGCAGTGTGTGATAGACCTCATGTGCATTTTTCTGAGTAGCTTCACATTTCTCTGCATGTAGTATATTATAATCATTCCGACATGTTGTTCTACCTATTTAGGGCTATTGTGCAAACAATTCTCTGATATCTATTTTAAGTGTAAATTTGTACTGTGGGCTTTTGTCAATACACTTTTTTTATGGAAAGGGTGGTCTGGATTGTGTTCGTTGGCCAAAAACATCCCTAAGGCTGCACTTGGAATGTCTCCAACTGTCATGTAGCTTACCTCCTTTTTTCTCATATACCATTGTTCTTTCTTTCTTCTACATACCACTGTATGATGCCCCCTATTTGAAATCTCCTACTCCACACACTTTTTCAAAATACATATGTTTATTTTCCTAAGTTTTCAGAACGTATTTTGTTGTATCACATTTATGGGGTGATACATGGGGTTGCCTTTGAAAACAGTTCAGAAGCTGAAATTAGTCCAGTGGTCGACAGCCAGATTACTCACTGGAGCAGTGTACAGGAAGTATACAACTCCCCTGTTATGTCAGCTCCACTGGCTGCCAGTCTGCTACCGAGCACAATTCAAAGTGCTGGCTTTAGCCAATAAAGCCCTAAATGGTTCAGGCCCAGCTTACCTGTCTGAACATATCTCCTGCTATGACCCACCTTGGAAGTTAGGATCATTAGGAGAGGCCCTTCTCTTGGTTCCATCACCTTCACAAGTGTGATTGGTGGGGATGAAATACAGGGCCTTCTCAGTGGTGGCCCCTTGTCTATGGAACTCCCTCCCTAATGAAATCAGGTCAGCCCTCTCCCTCCTGTCTTTCAGGAAAAAACTTAAGATGTGGCTGTGGAACCAGTAACCAGTAAAAACAGTGCAATAATGATAACAGATTAATGGAATTGACAATTGGACAGACCTTGGACTACAATCTGGATTGCATGATTTTTTTTACACACAAAGCACAAATTTTAATGGTGTGTTTTCCATACAAAAGCAAAGAATGAGTGAAAGAATGCCAATCATCTAAGGAAGGTCTAGCCAGAGCTGCTGCTGCTGCTGCTGTGAATGGGGCTCCTCTACCAGACACATCAGGGCCACCCAGAGAGACACTGGTTGACCACCTCCAGAAAGTGGCTGTTCTCCAAGGCGGCTGCCACCCTCTCCTTGCCAGCCAGCTGTTTGTTTACTGCATGCTCCGAGGTATGTGTCCCCTGCATGATGTGGACATACACCTGGCGGAAGGGAGAAGGAAAGAAGGCAGGCAAGCCTGAGACCCAAGGCCAAAGCCTCTCCACCTTTCATGAGAAGACTTCTGATCCTGTGCCAAATGAGAGCATTTTGGGCCCTGGATTGCATGATTTTAATTGATGATTTAATTAATGTTTAATTGTATGGTTTTCATTGTATCTGTTTATTTTATATTTATATGTATTGGCACTGAATTGCTGCCTGTTGTAAGGCCAGCATACATCCCCTTTTTAAGTAAGTAAGGACTGCTTACTTATGGCAGTGATCTGGGCCTCCATTGTCAGCTATGAGTCCAACACAACACCAAGGCTTTTAACAGTAGCAGATGGAACCAGAACTTCCCTATCAAAGTCAGGCACTGACTGGATTAACTCTGGTGGCTGGCCGGGCCAGAGTATCTCAGTTTTTGTGGGATTCACTTTTAGTCTACTCGCTCGCAGCCAACTCATCACTGCTTCCAAACATAGCTTGAAGTTCTCAGGAATCGTGGTTGTCCCAGGTTCGAGACGCAAGAGTAGCTGGGTATCATCTGCATACTGATAGCACTCTATGCCAAAGCTTCGCACTAGTCCAGCAAGTGGTCGGACGTAGATGTTAAATAACAGGGGCGAAAGGATAGCACCCTGGGGAACTCCACAGCAAAGGCAGGAGCTCTCAGAGCTTTGGCCTGACCACTCCACCCTCTGTCTCTGGTCCCGGAGAAACGAACTGAACCATTGAAGAGCTAAACCTCGTACACCAGACATAGCCAATCGATGGATCAGCAAGTCATGGTCCACAGTGTCGAATGTAGCTGTAAGGTCCAAGAGTACCAATAGCGCTGATCTGCCCCGGTCTAACTGACGATGAATTTCGTCAGTAATAGCTACCAAGACAGTCTCTGTCCCATGACCTGAATGAAAACCTGATTGAAAGGGGTCTAAGCCAGCAGTCTCATCTAAGAATTGCTGTAGCTGTCCCGCCACTGTCCGTTCAATCACCTTGCTCAAAAACGGAAGGTTTGAAACTGGGCGGTAGTTACTAGGTATGGTGGCATCTAGACTTGGTTTTTTCAGAAGAGGGTGAACCACTGCTTCTTTAAGACACTCTGGGAAAATTCCTTGTTCCAAGGAGCTGTTAATGATGTCCCTTAAGGGATCTTGTAGTCCCTCCCAGCACTCCTTAACCAACCGGGAGGGGCAAGGGTCGAGGGAGAAGGTAGTTGGTCTTGCTGCAGCTAGAGTCTTTTCCAGATCTTCCATTTCTAATGGCACAAAAAGTTCTAGAAGTTTGTCAGTAGATGGCCAGAAAGCTTCTAGTTCCCTCAATGTGTCCTCTGTGGGAGGTAGCCCTTTGCGAAGCAGATTGATCTTATTTATGAAGTAGCTCTGAAAGGTCTCTGCTGGGGCCGGGCTGTGGCGCAGCTGGCTAGTAACCAGCTGCTATAAATCACTATTGACCGAGAGGTCATGAGTTCAAAGCCCGGGTCGGGTTAAGCCGCCGACCATTAATAGCCCTGGCTTGCTGTTGACCTATACAGCCCCGAAAGACAGTTGCATCTGTCAAGTAGGGAAAATTTAGGGACGCTTTATGCGGGAGGCTAATTTAACTAATTTACAACACCATAAAACTGCCAGCAAAACGCGAGGAAAAGAATGAGGAAGAACAGCCCCAGTGGACGGTGAAGCAACAGCTCCCCCTGTGGCCGGAAGCGTGAAGCTGGAAAGAAGCTGGAAAGATGTTAAATGCTGGAAAGATGTTAAATGCCTCTGTGTCTGTCTAAAAAAACTGAATGTTGTTTGTCTGTTGGCATTGAATGTTTGCCATATATGTGTTCATTGTAATCCGCCCTGAGTCCCCTTCGGGGTGAGAAGGGCGGAATATAAATACTGTAAATAAATAAATAAATAAATAAATAATATCTTGACTGGCCATATCTTTGGCTGGATGGGTTGGATTTATGATGTTGCGAACATCACAAAAGGAAGTTAAGACATCCTGTAGATATACCTCTGACTAAGACAGATCTACCCAGTCCACTGTTCTTTTCAATAATCTTCAAAATCAGCAAGTATTTGATGGTCTATCAAAATTAGCCCAACATTTCAGAAGTAGATTTCAGTAAACCTTCCACCAGCCTCCTCATTATTCTGCCAACAAAGAGTAGTGACTGTATGAAGCAACTGCATGTTAGCACAGTTCTAGAAAAAATAAAATAAAAAAAACTATTTTTTGAGGTTTCAACTTTCAAATATTTCCTTCTGAAGTATTTTTAGTGATTTAGGTGCATTGTAAAATGAGATGTGAATTAAGGTGTTTCCTCTCTAATATCTGGCTTCCTGAATTACTTCCCGAAAAAGGTTCAGAGGTCCGTGGTCTGTCTTCCAAGTTGCTGCCAACTACAACCCACCTCCAAGGTCTATTTGACCTGGATCTTGCCTCTGCCCTGACATGGCTGTTTTAAAACTAGGACTGTACGCACATTATACACATATGTATAATATATTTATAGATGGTCAAAGCAAGGGGCATCAGTGCTGAGGCAGAGTAGGAGAAGTGAAAATGAAAAGGAATTAGGTCATATCCTGCATACTTTTGTACTAAATGCTAATTAGAAAAAAACATAGAAGAGATACATGAGTTGAGGACTGATATTACTTTTGTAGTCAAACAGGTCTTGCAATGTGTATTTGTGTGATTAATAAACCATTTAAATACCCTAGGAAGTAAACAAAATCAGAAATCAGCTGGTGGGGGAATGGAGCTCTCCCCACTGGTGATAGCCGAGACATGGGAGGTGGAAACTGCCATCCTGCATTCCTGGGTTGCCTGAGCCTGGGGAACACAGGATTACAGTCAGGACTTCTGCTATTTTTTTCTAGTTAGAAACTGGCTCAGCAGTCTTGGAAATCCCTAACTTGGGGAAGAACCAGGATTTTAGTTTTTCTCTGAGTTAGCTTAACCCAGAGAAAAATTGTGTTAAGATGACCTTCCAAGTGAAGCTAGATCAGGCCTATGTGGTTTTTAGCTGCTTCAGGACTGATCCATCATTACACCAATTTAGGTGGACAGTGTAAATGAGCCCCCAAAGAATTTAAATACAGCATTGACAGGCATTCCCTCTAAACCTGTAACAACTATGCAGCATCACTGTCTCCATCCAAATACATACAGTTTACAATCCATATCCATGGGCTCTGCACCCACAGGTTCAACCATCTGTGGTTTGAACATACTGTCCCATTCCCCCTTCCTGAGAAATAAAATTCCAAAGTTCATTTTATATATGGGACATAATGGTATTTAAGCATCCACAGATTGTGTAACCAAAATCCAGCAGATACCAAGGATCCATTATATGGTTAAGAATTAAAGGGTTTCAGGATTATACCACACTGCTGGTTTTACAGTAATAAAAGGGAGGAGGGGTTAAATCTGATTGTTTAAAGCGGTTCTTAAAGTGTGCTCCGTAAAGCCCTTGAGGCTCCATGAAGCATACTGAGGGGCTCCATGGTTCCCTCCTCCCTCCCCCTCCTCCCTCCCCCTCCTCCCCCTCAAAGCTTCCCCTCCTCTTTCCTGCTTCTTCCCCCCTCCCCCTCCCTTGTCATCAAAAGCCCTTTTCCCTCAGTACCTTTGCCATCACAAGCCTTTTCCTCATCTTCCTCACTGTCCAACTCCTTTCCCCTTTGCTTTTCTTACTCTCTTTCCCTCCCAACACTCAGGGGGTGCTTTGATTGTGCTTTTCCTGCATGGTGGAAGCGGTTTGGACTGGATGGCCCCTGGCATTGCTCCTATCACATACACACACACACACACACACACATTTCCATAGCTGAAAAAGTTTGAGAACCATCTTTAAGTGAATATCCACTCAAGTACAAACCTGCAAGCCCCAAGTGAAAGAATTAAAACAATCCTTTGAGTAGACTTGCTTAGGAATATCTTACTTTTTGTCAGTTCTTTTATCGATGGTATGAGATTACAATAAGCTTTTAAGTAAACTGTCCATTAAATGGCCCTTTCTTCTCTTCTGACATACCCACAGCACCATTCACTGTTTCTTGCCATTCTTGGAATACTCCTAGTGGTGTAGGTAAACTGAGAAATGTTATCACCAGAAAGGTAATTGTCTAAAAATGGCATGGAAGATCCATTTCACTAAAAAATCTCCTGACTGACCCAGACTTCATAAATATCCTAAGTTTGCCTAGTCATATGTTTGTTTTACATTTCTTTTGAAATATAACCCTCAGGATGGCTAAGAAAAGTGAAATATCTCCTTGCAGTTTGGGAATTAGGTTTTCTGTTGAAGTCTTGTAAAATTGAAGCTGTTCTACTGAAGTTTGTAACATGTGCATGGAAAGCACGATACTGTATTTCCAAATGCTTAAGTTCTTATGAGTTAAGTTCTTATGAAATGGTTTTTTTATTTCTTCTTCTATTTACTCATGCTGCATAGCACAATTTAAATCTCATGTCATAAGATGTGTTCTGACTTTCAAATAAGTGCTATCTGCCGAATAATTATCAAGTTTACTTAATACGTACATATTCTGACTACTTCTTCATGTGCACTTTAGTTGAAATGACAAGGATGAGACCATAGTTCCAATAACTTTTATAACTTGCAGCAACAGTATACGATGTGTGTATGCTTGCATGCATGCAGGCACACACATTTGCTTTTTTCAGATGACATGCACGGCTACTTCTCTGAATGACAACCTGAAAATGCAAGCACATGATCATGAATAAATTCTTGTGTACTCTGTGATGAGCTGGATGTAAAATTCCTGGATCCGTGGCAGTCTAGTGCAATGGCTTGGAAATTCTAATGCAGCTTAATTTAAATTAAAAATGAAGGTTCTTAATGAAATATGAAATTGAATAATAAACTCTCTATAGTAGCCTCGTTGCTGCTTATTTTGATATTAAATTGATTTTATGCTATCTCCACAATTCCATTTTATAGTGTGTCCATTATTTTGGTATTAACAGTCTTTCACTGAGTGAAGTTTATCAAGTAGACTCTAAAAAAACTTGAGCGGATCCATTTAGGAACATGGCAGACAAAGCAGCCCAATAGGGCTCATATTAAAAAAAAAAGACATAAAATGACATTCAATTAAATTTGGTACAAATGTTGAAATGGAGGCAAAGACATAACACTGTCTTTAGCAGCAACAACAACATTTTATTATGGTCCAAAGACCCTTTTTGCACTGTAAGTGTACAAGGTATGCAGGTTAATGAGCTTAACAACATCCGGTTGATTAACACACACAAATGGGTAAAAGTTATGACAGTTAAAAATGCTTAAAATACATGTTGGCAATACTTGTTATTACTGGGAGGAAATGTTCTATATTTTATTTTATCATTTTGGAGGACCAAGTTTAAACAAATAATAAATCTATTATTATTGAATCTGCTAAGAGGACTGACTGTTATTAGGAGGAAATCTTTCCAGAGTGCTGGGAGAAAAGTTTTATATTTTATTTTACCATTTTGGGGGTCCATTCCCAATTAAGTCCCAAGAAATAATAAATCTATCATTGAATCTGCTAAGGACTAACTAGGGAATCTGGAAGAAAAGGGTTGGACTAGATGGCTCTTGGGTGTCCCCTCCAATTGTACATTTGTACATGAAAATGTAGAATTTGTTCATATTGGTTTCTACTGGTTAATATGAGAGACATTCATTGAGATAGCTGTTGTGGATTAAAAAAAAGTTTTTGTCAAAACTTTTTGTTTAATCCCTAAAATCAGTTGCGGGGGATGATCCCCTGTTATTTCCTGTCATCGTATTAAAAATTGAAGGAGATAGCTCTTGTCATTTTTTAAAAAATGTTGTTCATAAATACTTTGAAAACTCCCAAAAATCCATGGATAAGTGAAACGTAAATTTGGTGGGCTAACAGTGGTTAACAAGTTTCACTCCAATAGCTTTAAAATTTAGGGAGAAAGGAGCCCCTGAAGTTTCCCCAATTATCATAATTTATGCACAATTACTGTAACGAAATAGTAACACAATTTTGTTACTCTCATTATAATAACAAATTTTTCACTAACTATATTTTAGAAACACTTTAGAAACAAAATGCCAGTGTCCCCTAGTTTTGTAATGACTTTTTGAACCATTTTAATGGATCATACATTCCTAACAGTTACACAAGGACCACTTATGATGTTTTAGAAACACTTTAGAAATGAATCTCCACCACCACCACCACCCCTCCCCCTCCGCTTTAGTAATTAGATTTGAAACAAGTTTTTGTTGATCATTCAACCTTAATGGGTAGTGCTCAAGTGAGTTCAACTTTCAGTTCAATAAAAAAAATGATGGCAAAACTAAGCCAGCCTAGCTGTTCAGATTCTGCTGTTAGGCATGCTCACACACAGAACATTCCTAACAGCAGAGTCTTCATTGAAACAGCTTGGCCTGACAACAAAAACAGTCCAACCTGGGTCAAGTGTTAGTCAGGAAGTTACTAAAGAGTAGAGTCCATTGCACAAAACAAACTAGAGAGCAGTGCATGACCTGATGTCAAATAAAGACACAAGGCTGTTGATTTGAAGCACAGAAAGCCTTGGCGGTACTAATTTATAGCCATCTGTAACTAAGCACAGCTGTCCTCATTATCTTATTGTTTCCTATTTGAAGCAGACCATACTATTGACTATGTTTTGTGCATAACTATTTTAGTCTGTGAAGTTCTGAAAGATGAAGCAGCTTATCTTCTAATTTCCTGTCTTCGAAGTCTATATAGACTCTGGTTGCCTTTCTTGTCTGAGATGGCTTCCTCTAAATAGGATCATTGCATTAAATTGCCAAGCAGTAAACTTGCCATGTAGTTACAAAGGTATGTTGTTGTTCTTTTACTCCAGAGGTAGCATATTAGCTAATCCAACTCTTAAATGTTTTGTAACTCAAGTCACAAGTTAGAGACATTGTTATGTGATCTGTGCCCTCCATGGGAAGCAGTATATCAACCTTGCATGACCTCTCTAAAATACACAGAATTTGCCACAATGGAAAGAAAGCACTTTATATAAGCTCAACAAGTCTTCAGCCAACTGAAAAGACTGCAACACAAGTCCCAATAAATATCTCCAGGATACAGACCTTGGCAAGATTCTGCTAATTGTTGGAGGGGGCGCCTAAGTTGGGGTAGTTGGGTGTTGGTTGAGCTTCCAGGAGCCTGAAAAATCATCAGCAATTCTCTTCCAAGTATATGTCTGCCCAAAGGGTGCTTCACTTCAGCTACCCTTGTCTGGGATCTCTGCTACCCTAACAGAGTCCTGGAAGCTTTCTCTGAAGACACCAGCTAGAGTCCAAGCTCCCCTCCTTGTATTTGTGGCATGAACACAAGACCCCAGACTCCAGATGTTCATTCCAAACACAGGAAGGCTTTATATCTTCAGTTGCAATATATACAAAATGTTTACAGCAACAGACAGCTCTCTCCAAACACCATAACCAAAGTCACCATGCTCCAACCAAACTCTCCACACAAGCACATTGGTACTTCCCTTTTATACTCTCCCCCATTGCATTAGCCAGTGACCATATGACCCAAGTGACTCAGCATATTACCATGTTGCTAGGCTTTGGTTATTTTTCCATTTGTCATCTAAGATACCCGAGTATACAAAACTCTGACAACCCTCAATGTACTATTTACCTGGTTTTAAATAATTTGTTCCTAGAAAAAAGATTAAATATAATGAATTTTCATTCTGTCACTGCCAAATGTCTTCAAAGGGATGCATTTTTGAGGTCTCTCATTTGCAGAATTTCTAGCAATACATGGATGATAACCTGCAGGGCTACAGACTTTAAGATCCTAAGATGCCAATTGTTCTCACCTATTCCTTGTGCCATTAAGATGGTGGAGGAAAGGCTGTTGTGACTGCGCCTTCAGAGATTATGGTTGATGGGGATGGAATTCGAAGAGGAAGAAAAAACCCTCGTGATGAGGGTTCACTGGAGGAGTTGCGCAGGAAGCGACTTAGAGAGCTATATGGGGGATCTTCTGAGGAAGATTCAGATGGGGAGATGGATGCTGAGGAACAGGTGGTGGCTGGGGAAGCGGGCACTGAATGGGCACAGCCACCGGAGATGTCTGGGGATTTGGGGTCTATGGATATTTCTGAACCTGGAGTTTCTGCAGGAGCTGATCCCAATTGGGATGCTTGGAGAAGGGAGGATGGTTCTTTAAGTGTTCATGGGGCTAAGTGTGGGCAGGATGATTGGGACTCCGATGAATTGCTAGGTACTCCAGATCCATGAGCTCTAGCTGTGTGGAGCTCAGACTCTGAGTAGATTTGGGACACCTGGTGTTTGGGGTGTGAGTGTTTGGTCACCCAGGAGGAAGGGGAATAAAATGGGAATGTTTGGCCAGTGCACTTTGCGTGTGGCAAGGTGTTGCTGAGGCGCCATTGGGATCTCTGTGTTTCCATGAAGACTGGACTTGGACTATGATTTGAATCTGCTGTTATCACCTAGCTTGGCTCTCGCTGTGTCTTATCGTGGACCTGTTTTGGATGACTGCACCCTCTTCAGACCTTGGATCGGAATTTGACCTTGCTACTGCCTTCGCCCTGTGATTGATGACTACTATCGGCTTTTGACTCCTGGCTTGCTCTTTGGACACCGCTGTTATCTCCTGACCTGACCTTGGAATCCCGGACGACGTCTTTTCACCATCCTTTTGGAGCCTTTGGCTTTATCCACATTGTGAAGCAGTCTACTGCATTCTTAGTTTGTTTGTTTGTTTCCTGACCAATTTGGTGTTTTCTTTTGGGAACTGTTCCTTTGAAAACTACAGAGCCGGCTGGCAGGGCTTGGACTCAGAGAGTGCAGTTTGCACTAAGTTTGTTTAGCTTTGTTTTTACCTGCTTGTGTTTGCTGAATTATATTTTTGTTTGAACTGCTCTTGAAGCACTGATAGTGAAGTGTTTCAAGGTTTTTTCTGTGTTAGCATTACTTTTTAGCTTATCTGCTGAATAAACTCTATTTTTGTTCGCTACTTGGCGTCTGACTCTTGACAAAGGCAGATGTGGTTTTGAAAACTATAGCCTTCCAGGATTCTCAACTGCCTTTCCTCCTCACTAGTGCTGCATAATATTGTCATGAGTGGGAGTGCAGATTTTCTCACTTGGCCATTGAATGAGACATAGGAGTAGGCAAAAGCAGTAAAGGATCCAGAGGCTGCAGTCTTCTAAAAATTTTCCTAGCTCTCCTGTACCCATTTGCCATGTGAAATTGGAAGGCTGCTCAAGGACTGGGAAAGGAAAGTGAGAAAAGGAGAAAGCTCTCCCCACATTGGAATTTATAGATGAGGAAAAAGAAAGAGTAGAAACCGCTCTTTCATTTCCTTTTTCTCATCCATTTGATTATCCTTTTATCTAGTCACAATTCTTATGTGGGCAAAAGAATCAAACATTCTGTAAAAATATTCCAAAACAAATTAATGAAAAAAAGTTTCCTCTTTGCAGATCACCCTCTGTTTGTCAGGAAAAATTCACACTACCATTTATTGCTGCTGAGATCAATCCTCTCTGCTTCAGATACAGATTGAGCTTGAACAAAATGGATGATAGCCATCTTCCCAAGCTTGGCTTGGGGAAATGAGATCTGGATACAACACTTTTAAGCACTGAAAAATAGTCTGCTCATGAAGACCTTGATTACCTTGTCGATGTCGTTTTGCTTGAAGAACTGGATCTTCAATTAGGATGCAGTAAAGATAGGGAAATCATCAGTTGTTCTTGTTCCTCACTTTCATTTATCAACATATATAAAATAATGTATCCATGGAAATTAATTTAAAATTTGCAGGGCTGTCACTGAATTCAGTTTTCAGATTATGCCCTCTACTAGTAGCTGGGGGTTCTTCTTATATCAGTGAGACAATGAAACATTTCTGGTTTTTAGTCTGAACTTCAAAAATGTTGTTTAAGGTGCCGAACATATTCATTTTCAGAATCCTCTACAACTCACATAAAATACAGTTTAAAAGCCAAAACATATTCAGTAGCTCCTTTTGTTTGTCTGTTTGGGCTTTACTCTTGAATATCATTATGGAGTTAAGTCTCCCCCAAAGCTCACTAATTTTACACAGGAAGGTGTCATTTTGACTATTGACAACAAAATACGAATTCACAAAAACTGTGGAGCACAGTGGAATGTAGTCACAACACCTACTGAAAAATATATTGCTGTTTAAAAAAAAACATACTTAGAGGATTATATTTCACAGAACTTTTTGCCTTTGCAGAACATACTCTCTCACACTCCCTGCAAAAGGGTTTGAAACTATTGTCTGAAAGTACTAAAAAAGGAGGGGGGAATGTATTTCACCTGCCCAAACAAGCACACTGACCTTTGTTTTTCCTGAGCCAGTTTGTAAATAATGACAATTAGAGATGCACAGTTCCTGTTCAGTGAAAGGTATCCATCCTCCTCAAAGCTCACTGTGTGAAAACACATATCAATGAGAACAGGATCAGGTCTAAAGTCTTGCTATATGGTGCTGGCAGGCAATACAGTTACCAAGAGACTGAAGCAGAACAGGAGATAAAGGATCTGTCTTTTGTACAATTTTCTCCCAATAATGTAATAATAATAACAATAATAATAATTTTATTTCATACCCACCTCTCCTCATGGCTCGAGGCAGGTAACAACATCATCAAAACACACAAACATTGTAAAAATTCTACACATACACATATTAAAACATTTTCTATAAAATACATAGTAAAATACACAGAAAAGAGATTAAACACAAAGAGTGACTTTAAAATCCATGCTTAAAACTGGCTGGGTAGGCTTGCCAGAAAAAATAGGCTTTTAGATGGTTTTAAAATTATGACAGCTGATCTAGTTGTTGGAGTTCTTCCAGTAGAAGCTTTGTTCCAAATCTTGGGGTGGCCGATGAAAAGGTGCTCTGGCTGAAGGTAACTAGTTGGGTTCTGGCTGGTTGGAGTAGCTGCCCCCCCCCCCCCCAGAGGACCTAACTCCACAGAGCAGATTGTATGGGAGAAGGTGATCTTGTACGTAAGCTGAACCCAAACCATTTAGAGCTTTAAAGATCAAAACCAACACTTTATACTTTGCCTGGAAACTAATTGGCAGCCGGTGGAGTAACCTTAGGATATGTGTAATATGCTCACTCCTATATATTCCTGTAACCAATCTGGCTACCGTATTTTGAACCCAGTGGAGTTTCCAAACTTGTTACAAAAGTAGCCCAATGTAAGGCACATTGCAGAAGTACAACCTTGAGGTTACCAGTAAGTGGCCTACCATCTTAAGGTCCTTCAAATCTAGGAAGTTGCACTGCTGGCGTATCAGCCAAAGCTGCTAATAAGTACTCCTGACAGTCACATCTGATGAGCTGATCCAGGAGCACTCCCAAGCTGTGGACACAGTCTTCCAGGGGGAGTGTAACCCCATCCAGAAATAGTTGACACAACTCCACCCCCAGATTAGGACCCCTGATGTCAAGCACCTCTGTTTTGTCTGGGTTCAGTTTCAATTGATTTTTCCTCATTCTGCCCATTACCTCCTCCAGGCATTTGTTCAGAGGAGACACATGATCCTTAGCTAAGGCTGTTTTTGAAGGCATGGAAAAATCTATTTGGGTGTCATCAGAATACTGATAACACCCTGCCCCATGCCTATGGATTATCTCTCCCAGCGGCTTCATGTAAATATTAATCTTACCAATTCTACACAAATTTCCCACTTGTGTCCAACAGTTTTTCTCCCCTCTCTCCCCCTTTACCACCCACCCTCCTAGAACAGTTGTATCCTCAATTCAAATGTTATTTTTCATTGATCAATTGTGAATAGAGTATGATTCAATTCTTTATCATTTATTTTTCCTATTACTCTAGCTATTAAGATTCCCTCATTTTGACAGTACTCACATCAACAGTATTCACCAATTGAAACTGATCCAGTGTTATCCCACTCATAGAGTTGCTGGATACCTTGTTGTTGGCCACTGCTCCAATAACAGTATGTAAATCAGATCTTATGCGAGATATTTTCTCTGAAAAATTATTGTTAAAAGCATCACAATAAGTTACTGAAGGTTCTAGCAATGGATTTTGTAGAGGAGGGCACCTGGGTTAAGCCTCTCACTACTCTGAACAGCTCAGCTGAATGTTAATCTGCAGATACAATGTGTGGAAAGAAGAAAGTTTTCCTTGCCAGACGTATTGCTACCTTATAGGCATGTGTGATCCATTAAAATGGTTTAAAAGTACTTACAAAACTGGGGGGGGGGGGCTGGCGCTTCATTTCTAAAGTGTTTCTGTTGAAAGTATTAGAATGTTTGCAAAATTATATAGTTCATGTTCATATACCTTTAACTGGTAGTATGCTTGTACCATGAGCTTTGTCAATTAGATACAGGTGGAGCTATGTTTGTCATTTATATATTCTTTGCACTCTGCCTGTATTCTCTCTCTGAGTTTTTGTTTTGTTCCTGTATTATGGTTTCTGTTATAGCATTAAAGTTGTTGCCTTTATGCTACAATGTAGTTTTTATTTTTAACCACATTACTTCGGGGCTTTGTTTCTGCTGACTCTGCAACTTAAGGTTTTTACCTTTGCGAACAGGTTATGGGCCCAGAAAACTACAAAGCCAATGTGTTTGTGGCGATGTTTTATTTTGAAGTATGTGGTTTGAAAAATTGAAAAGTTTTTTTTATTGAAGGCAAGTTTTCAGTTTTTTGCTCCTGTTGTTTTGAAGAGCAGCGAAGTTTAAAGCGACAGCTTGCTGCTAAATGCTGAACCTTGGGAGAGACCTGAATATGGAGGCATGAAGAAGATTTATAGCCTGCTACGGCGGAGTTTTTGTTTGGTTTTGCCTTCTACATGCTTGTGCAGCTAGGGCCAACTTTTTGTTGCTTTCCTTTTTTGCCTTGCATGAAAAGTTTTCTCTTCAGTAAATATTTTGGAAGCTGAAAGAAGAAACTAAAAGTCTATGAGTCGGACCCTGCTTGTATTCCAAAGAAATACAGCGAAGTTTGGAAGAAACCAGTAACTTCATGGAGGAATGAGTATAGACTGGCTGGTCTGAAAAAAAATTTCTGGAACTTTGGAGCTTTAAAGTAAAAGAACACAATAGCCTTGCCGCCTGTTCAAGTGAGTTCACTCCCATTTGAGAGACTGAATGAAAAGAATTGGCTGAGTTGGAGTATTAGATTTAAAGCTTATCTGGTTTCTCAGAATTTATGGAAAATAATTGAGAATTTGCCAGCTCAATTAACTCCTGCTGAGCAATACCAAGATGAAAGAGCATTGGCGCTGCTTCAGTTGCTGTGACGGATTCTTTGTTGGTCCACCTTCATAATATTCCTCATGCACAAACTGCATGGAATCTGTTTAAAGACATGTTCCAAAGACAATCAAGTGGCTCAAAGATAATTCTTATGCATCAGCTGTTTAACCTCAAACATGGGGAAGGCACTCCAGTTCAATCTCACATTACAAAAGCTGTGGCTCTTTTTACGGAATTGAGAGCAAGAGATATTATTTTTCCTCCTGAGCAACAAGCATTAATTTTAATGGGGTCTTTATCTCGCTCTTATTATGCGTTTATTGACTCTCTTCATGGAATTCCAGACATGGATCTCACGATACCGTTTATTTCGGGAAAAATAATTGAATTTGAAGCTCAACGAAAATTGAGAAGTGTTGTTTCTATACAGAAGAATCCGGGAACTGTTCCTAATGACACTGCTTGTAATGACACTGCTTGTGTTGCTAAGCCAAAATCACAAGTTGTATGCTATAAATGCAAAAAGAAAGGGCATTATGCTAAGAATTGCTGGCAGAATCCAGGACAATGGAAAAACAAGCAAGTGGAGAGACCTAGTTCTTCAAAGGATTTTCAGCATGCTTTCCTGGTGACTTCTAAAATGGATACCATGAACTCTTTCATCATTGACTCGGGCTGTTCTCAACATTTGGTAAAGTGTAAGGAACTGTTATCAAATGTGAGAGACTCTGATATAAATTTTATTTCTTTGGCAGATGATAGAAAATTACAAGTAATTTCTTGTGGTGATCTTTATATTGATAATCTGAAATGTACTTTTGAGAATGTGTACTATGTAAAAGAAATTGTGTATAATATTCTCAGTGCTAACATACTTTTAGATGAAGGTTTTGAGGTGTCTTTAAAGAAAAAAAAGTCTATGCTGGTTGATCCTCAAGGTAACGAAGTGAAACTGATACAAGAAAATGGATTTTTTATTTTAAAGTAATCTGATAATGCTAATATGTCTGCTTGCATTAATCAGATACCTGATAATCCCAGGCCATTACATAACAAATGTATTCATGAATTTCATAGAAAAATGGGTCATTTGTCATGGCAGTATCTAAGGCAGACAGCTGAGTTGTGTGAGATTCCTATTCAAGGATGTAAGAATTTTCTAGATTGTGAAATTTGTGCATCAGAAAATCTTAAGAAAGCTCCTATTGCAAAATACAGTTCTAGAGTTTCAAAAAGGATCTTATAGCTTGTTCATATTGACATATCTGGTCCTCATCCTACTTCTGTAGGAGGGTCAAAATATTTTTTGATTTTGGTAGATGATTTTTCAAGGCTGAAATTCATCTTCTTTCTAAAAACTAAAGGTGAAGTTTTTCAAGAACTTTCTGTTTGGCTGAAGTTAATGTAGACACAGTTTCCTAAGTACCCGGTAAAAGCTTTTCAGAGTGATCGTGGTGCTGAGTTTATGTCCAAACAAATGCAAAATTTGTTTAAAAAGTTTGGTATAGTCCACAGGTTAACAAATCCTTACTCACCCAGTGAAAATGGTGTCGCAGAAAGGTGGATAGGCGTTGTAAAGGTTGTGGCTAGAAAAATGCTAAGAGATGCTAGTTTATCTGATGGATTGTGGGCTGAAGCCGTGGCAAATGCCACCTATGTGCTCAATCGTTCGTTTTGTAGAAGTGTTAATAGTATTCCTGAAGTATTGTTTTTTGGGAAAATTCCTGATTTGAGTTCAATCAGAGTTTTTGGAAGTGACTCATTTGTCTTAATTCCTTCTCAACAAAGACATAAAAAGGATGCTATCTGGAAGAAATTGAAATATCTTGGCCCTGCATCTGAATCAAAAGGTTGGAGGTTTTGGTGTGGTGACAATCAAGTGATTGTGTCTAGAAATGTGAAGTTCCAACAATATAGTGGTTGGGAAAGGATACATTCAAATAAGGAAGTGTTTGTGCCTTTTGAAACTGCTCAAATGCACACACCTCAAGTCACACAGCCAACTACACAACAAGTTTCACAGCAGACTGCTACACAAACGAATACACAGTGCAATCAGTGTCACAACAGACTGCACAGCAAAATATACAACCAAGCACTTCTCAAGATACACAGTTGGGAACACAAGTACGAGTGAAGCAAGAATCTATTGCTAGTCAAGTTAGTAGTCCTGTGATTAAACGAAGTGAACCTCAAAAGAGAAAAGCTGAAGTTTATAGTTCAGAAAGTACTAGCTCTAGTAATTCTGAGAATGATGAAACTAATGGAGGAGATAGTACTAGGACCATTCCTAGGCGCAGTTCTAGGAAAAACAAAGGCATTCCATCTTGTCTCTTTACATTAGCTAGAGGCCCCTATCTGCAATAACATGCTATGCTAGTTTTATATCTGGAGCAGAATGAAGAAGGCGGGGCCGGGAAGACATCTTTCCACCATGTCTCCTGTATCAATTTAATGATATAATGATATATAATAATATTATACTATACTAATATTATAATACATTGTATATACATGTAATATTAATAATAATATTATGATGTAATACAATGTAATAATAATTATAATTGACTATTATAATTGTATATTTATATTACATGCAATATTACTAATAATATTGCGATATAGTTGTATAATATAATATATTGTATGTATATATACTTGTAAACTGCCCTGAGTCCCCTTCGGGGTGAGAAGGGCGGTATATAAATGTCGCAAATAAATATTCCTCCAAAGAGGTACCATTGTGAAGCTGTGAAAATACAGGAACATGACTGGTCTGAACCTCATAGTTATAAAGAGATGTTGAAAAGAGATGAAACTGAGAGAAATTTTTGGTTAAAAGCAATGCAAAGTGAATTTGATTCTTTGAAAGATTTGCAGGTCATGGTGAAGTCTGAAACACCTGACAATGTAAAAGTTCTAAGTTGTCGCTGGGTTTATAGACGTAAACAAACGAAAGATGGTGGTTTTTTGTATAAGGCCAGATTAGTTGCCAGAGGCTTTGAACAGATATATGGAGAACATTTTAATGAAATATTTAGCCCCACAGTGTCTGGGGAAGCTCTAAGAATATCCCTTGCAATCGCTAGCAATAGGAATTTAAAAGTTAAACATTTTGATGTGAACACTGCATATCTTCATGCAAATTTGGAGGAGAAAGTTTATATATCTGCTATTCCAGGTTTTGAAACTGACCTTCCTGAAGGGTCTTATCTTCTCAAGAAAAGTCTTTATGGTCTCAAGCAGAGTGCGCGTAACTGGAATTTACATTTGGACAAAGTGTTAACAAAACTAGATTTTGTTGCTAACAAATTTGATCCTTGTTTGTACTTAAAAGGAAGTGGAGACACACAAATGTTTGTTGTAATATATGTGGACAATGTGTTATGCATTGGTTCTGAGGAACAAATTCTGAGGAACTGTATTTCAGAGTTTGAACAAAGAAGTAAAAATCAAAAATCTTGGAGATGTTAATAAATATCTTGGCATAAATATTGTTAGAAATGAAGGAGGTTTTGAGTTAAACCAAACTGACAAGATTTATGATCTTTTGAGAAGAACAAGAATGGAAAATGCAAACACTGTTAATACACCCATGGCACTTCAGTTTCTACAACATGTAGATGGAGAAGTGTTCGATAATAATTTCATTTATCGTTCAGTTATTGGTTCTTTATTGTATATTGCAAATAACACAAGGCCTGATATTTCTTTTCCTGTTGGTATTCTAAGTCAAAGGATTCAAAATCCTTCACATACAGACTGGGAAGGAGTGAAAAGAATTCTGAGATACTTAAAGCAAACAGCTGGAAAAGTTTTCAGAATTTGTCCAGATGATAAAAAGTCTTTAACAATACATTGTGATAGTTCTTTTGCAAATTTAAAGGAAAATAATTCTATTACTGGTTTTGTAATAAAATATGCAAATACACCAGTGTGTTGGAAGAGTAGAAGCAGAAAATTGTGGCACTAAGTACTGGAGAAGCTAATTTCTCAGCTTTATCTGACGCTTTGAAATCAGCAGAATGGCTAAATTTCATTCTGTCTTAACAATGATTTAGAATTGCCAATGCAAGTTTTTGTTGATTCTCAAACTTGCATAGCTTTGAGTAACAGTCAAAATATGAAAACAAGGTCCAGATATATTAATGTCAGATAGTCAAATGTACAGCAATTTGTTAAAGACAAAAGAATTGTTCTCAATTATATTCCTTCAGTTGAAAATGTTGCTGACATTTTTACTAAACCTCTTTCTTTTGAAAAGCATAATGAGTTCGGTAAGAAATTGAATTTATAAATGTGAACTAATATAATTTTGTGGAGGAGTTTTGAAAGTATTAGAATTTTTGCAAAATTATATAGTTCATGTTCATGTACCTTTAACTGGTAGTATGCTTGTACCTTGAGCTTTGTCAATTAGATACAGGTGGAGCTATGTTTGTCATTTATATATTCTTTGCACTCTGCCTGTATTCTTTCTCTGAGTTTTTGTTTTGTTCCTGTATTATGGTTTCTGTTATAGCATTAAAGTTGTTGCCTTTATGCTACAATGTAGTTTTTATTTTTAACCACATTACTTCGGGGCTTTGTTTCTGCTGACTCTGCAACTTAAGGTTTTTACCTTTGCGAACAGTTTCTAAAGTTTTGGTGGTGAAAATGTTGGAACTCTAATGAGGCTAACAGAATTTGTTAATGGCAATTGTGCATGTGCATTAAATGCACTAATTACCATTGGGGAAACTTCAGGGACTCCTATCTCCTTAAATTTGAAAGCTACTGGGGTGAACCTCGCTACAACAGTAGAACACATTTACCACTGTTAGCCCATCACATTTCAGAACGTTTCACTCATCCATGGAATTTTGGGAAATTTTCAAAGTTTTTATAAAAAAAAAAAGTTTTTACTATGTAAAGGAAATCTGCTCCTAGTTTGAAAGTGTGGTTTCCTGTTTCATTGTGTGGCCTTTACTTTGAATGTAGTTGTTCTACTCCCAAAACTTTGTTTTTGTGGCAGAAACTTTGTTAAATTGGTGGAGACTTGACAAAGCAAAATGTGCTATAGAGTGATGTTTCTTGTGCAAAAACAAAGTTTTTGCAGTGTAATAAACTTTCACAATGTTTTTATGAAATAACCAATTATGAACTGCCATTTATAACCCAGGAACAGAAATCTATCAGACACCATCAAGGGACATCTAGTTTGACCCCCTTCTTCTGGGCAGAAAGGCACCATCCAAACTCTCCTGACATTCAATTAATATGCTTCCCCTATTGAGTTGGAGGGAACCTCTCTTTCCTCTATCCTGATTGGTGCCTTCTGATGCTGATTATGCAGTTTAGGAAATGTAGTTTAAGGCAGACATTTGTCTCCTTGCTTCCCAAACTGTTTTTGTGCATCCACATTAATACAATAATTATTAATTATTAACTAATTATTAACTATTGGAGAAAATTTAGGGCTCCTATAGCTATTATATTATAGCTATTATAGCTATTGGGGTAAAACTTGCTACAGCGGTAGAACCCATTGACCACTCTTTGCCCATCAAGTTTCATAACGTTTCACGTATCCACTTATTTTTGGAGAATTTTGAATTTTTATAAACAATCTATTTTTTAAAAAATATTTTAAATATTTTTAATAATATTTTTTAAAAACTACAAGAGCTATTTCTTTGAATTTTCTATCTAGTGATACAAAATTATTATGTTTCATGTCAGGAGTGACTTGAGATTGTTTCTAATGTGAAAGAATTGGTTGTCTTCAAGAACGTTACTCAGGGGATGCCCAGATGTTTGATGTTTTTACCATCCTGTGAGAGGCTTCTCTCATGGCCCATGACACAAGATAGCAGGGGATCATTCCCTCCACACTTTCAGAAATACACATACATCTACTGATGTATTAATATTTCTGAAAGTGTGGAGGGAATGATCCCCTGCAATCCCATTTCCAAACTACATTTGCCAAATTCTGTGCTTCCTGTCTTCACACCAAGAAGCAAGCCATCACAAAGGAGAAGCCATTAATTTACAAGGAGAGGAATGGCAAAACAGGCAGATATTTAGCTTTTCTTGTCCTTCCTTTCACTAGTAGCAGCTTGCTTTCTTGCCTTGCTTTGAATGAAACTGACCGGGAGTCTTCTGAGCTTTACAATAAACTAACAAAAAATATGAGTGTTAGCTTCAATCCTTAAGTTTTCGGAGTGGGGCATGCTAACATTTTGGAAAAGCTTTCAACTTACAAATTTTCTTCCAATTTCTGATTTTTTTAATTATTCATTTGCATATCTCTACAACCTTATAGGAGTAAAAATGCCCTCTTTACCATGTCTTGTCACATAAAAGTCAAGTTTTCCACTATTTGCACTTTAGAAAAACTTGCTGGGGATGCTCTAGCTGGAAATTCTGCATTAAGTAGGAGGTTGGATCCGATGGTGTATATGGCTCCTTTCATCTCTACAATTCTATTATATACCTTCAGTTATATACCTTCAGTATCTTCTGATCTTTAGAAAATGGTAATCCCCACATGCATTTTTTACTGAAAATTTTGCAGAACATCTTAGTCATAGAGTTAGAAAACACTGCAAGGGCATCCAGCCTAAACCTGTTCCACACAGGAACATACAATCAAAGCAATCCCAACAGATGGTGCTTCCAGTCTATGTTTAAAAATATCCAAAGAATGAGATTTCATCACACTTTGAAGCAGTGTATTCCACTGTTAAATAGCTTATAGCTGTTTGACAATTCCTAATATTTAGCTAGAATCTCTTTTCCTGTAGTTTGAATCCATTCCTCTGTCATAGCCTCTGGAGTAGCAGAAAACAAACCTGCTTTCTCTTGTCTTTCCTTTTTTCTAGTGCTCACCAGAGAAGACAAATGAGGTTCATAACACTTCAGATCAGATAACTATACCTATTACTTGCTGGAACAGTGTATTAAGCAAGTCTGTTGTTGGGGATCAGTAAAATAGTAGTACAATATACCCACAAGTCACTCATCCATTGTGAACTTGGAGATAACCTAGAAACCATAACATGGAATTAATGCATTTAGTCATAGGTAATGAAGCACTAAAGATATTCACTTAAAGTAAAAGAACAACTGAATGCTATATTCCACCTAATCTGATGTTGATTTAACTTCAAGTTCCATTTCCGAGGTACTGAACACCTCATGAAATATTTAGAGAGCTCTCAGGTTCATTGATTTCCCAGGGTCTAGCAGCTACTTAATACTTAAGTCCAGCAGCAGTTGTTCACTTACTTGTAGTCTACCTATTTCCACCACTAAATTCCACTGGATAAGGAGGGGAAACCTGATGTCTTAATCACAAGCAGCAACTGACTGTATTTGTGGCACAGAAGAAACTATATGAATCCTGTGCAAGTATACAACTGTTAAGCTATTATCATTTGAAATAGGGAAATATTTGCATAGCAATCCTGTATCTTGGCTACAATCTCAGTACACTTCATATTAATAATCTGATTCTCTTTCCTTATGGATCATAGAATGCTGGGAAACAAAGTATGAGCTGCTGCAATTTGGTGCCAATATACAACAACCTGAGCTATTAGAATAGTGATAGAGATAGCTACACATACAAACCAGTCTGAGATTGACAAGTTCCTAAATTATTTGCTATAGTGGAAATGTTTTAAAGAATTAGGTTGCACTAACATAATCCTTTCTCCTGAACACCGATTGATCCATAAATTAAAAGGGTTTTTGGAACTATTCAAAATTGCTAATAAACTCAGCAATTAAGACTAGATTGCTATGAAGAATTTGGTCTGTCAAAATGAACTAATCCCTAAAAGCTCCCTAAAAGCTCAAAAGGTAAAAAAAATGTAAATGTATGGGATCTACTATTTTAACTATGTGTTGATCATCATGCAATAAAACAGTAGAAACACTATACATAAAGCATTCGCTAAACAATAATTCAGTTTTATCAGTTCTAAATATCTGAACTCCAAATGATTAGTAGACAATTAGAACTCCTGGGAGATATCATGAACACTATATAACTACATTGATTGGTTTAATTTACATTCCAGTTTACAATATGTCAAAACAAAATGGCTAAAATGATATGTGACAACAAAGATTTTTAAGAACTTAAAACAATCAATCCAGGTTAAACTTTCCTATTATAACAATCACAATATAGTAAATACATATTAAATACAAAAGACAGGATACCCATTGAAAATCCTGCTATCCAAATTAGTTAGATACTGAACTTTACTTTAGAGTTTCTAACCAGTTCTAAAAGCAGGCTTGTGTGGAGTGCATTATAGTAATCCAAACAGAATGCAATACAGAAATGTATTAGTGTGGCAAAATCTGACATCTCCAGGAATCATCATAATTATAGGTGATCCCTCATGACTGAATATGATTGTATTCAAAGTGTAGAGTCTTGGTGGTGGGTCCGGAGGAGATTGTAGAGATCTATTCTTGATGTTCTTTCACAGTTATTTTTTTATTTATCATGTCAGAAGCGAATTTCACAGTGAGGACATTGATTCCCAGATGGAAGGCTGTCCCACATCTTCCTTTTGGCTTCTCCCTTTTGCCTTCCATTTGTGCCTCTTTGAATTCCACAGTACTGTTGGTAGCAGCTGACTTCCAGTTAGAACATTTAAGGGCCAGGGCTTCACTTTTTGGTGTTTATGACACAATTTTTAAGATTAGTTTTAAGCCCATCTTTAAATCTCTTTCGCTCTCCACCAACATTTCTGTTTTTCATTCTTGAGTTGAGAGTAGAGTAACTGTTTTGGGAGACAGTGGTAAGGAATTTGGACAATATGGTCAGTCCAGCGAAGTTGATGGCGGAGGGTCATTGCTTCAGTACTGGTGGTTTTTGTTTCTTCCAGAATGCTGACATTTGTTCACCCGTATTCCCAAGAGATTTGCAGGATTTTTCGGAAGTTGAGAGTGACATCTGTAGATGGTCCAAAGACCATGTTTTGCAGACATGTATCATAGTTGGGATGACAACAGCTTTATAAACAAGCATCTTGGTAACCCTACGAATGCCCCGATCCTCAAACACTCTCTGCTTCATTCAGAAAAATGCTACACTCGCTGAGCTCAGACGGTGTTGTATTTCGGTGTTGATACTGACTTTTGTGGAGAGGTGGCTTCCAAGATAGCGGAAATGCTCAACATTTTTTAACGTTACATCATTAAGCTGAATTTTTGGCATTGCAAAGGGATCAGTTGGTGCCTGCTGGTAGATGTTCAGTATGCTTCTGAAAATTAGTTTACGGGTCATCTTCTGAATGAGAACAGACTACATTATCGTCAGCATATTGGAGTTTTATAACAGACATTGTTGTAAACTTGGTTTTGGCTTTCAGTCTGCTGCCGTTAAATAGCTTGCTATCTTTCCGACAGGTGATTTCCACACCAGTGGGAAGCTTCCCATCGACAAGTTGCAAAACCATAGCTATAAAGATAGAAAATATGGTTGGAGCAATAGCACATCCCTGTTTGACACCTGATTCCACCTTAAATGGCTCACTTTGGGAGCCATTGTTGTCCAAGACTGTTGCTGTCATTTCATTATGGAGGAGCCAAAGTGTTCACAAATGGGTGAGTGAACAAGTGAGCAAGAAGGGGGACAGGCAAACAGGTGAGCAACTGTGGGGGTGTGAGTGAGAAAGTAGGTGGGTGAGTGAGTGAGGGTGAGTAGGGGGAAGGTGGGCAAGGGTAGGATGGTGAGCAGGGGGGCAGGCAATGGTGTGCATGCCAGCATAGAGTGTGCTGTGTGCACCTTCTGGTACACATGCCATAGGTTCCACTAAGTTGCCCCAAGAAAACTTTGTGAGTGTACCTTTCAAGAAAAGACAACAACCTCTTTAGAAGAAGTCTGGTGTTGGAAGACCCTGAAGGTTCCAGCAGAACCAAGAGGATTGCAGGAGTTTTGAGTAAAGGACATTCAGAAGTGGTATACCATTGCCTTCTTCTTCAGAAATCTAACAAGAAATCAATACAGTGTCATTGCAGTGTCCTATGCATAGATGTAAAATTTGAAACAGCTAATAGGTAAAACAACTGATTCATTTGAAATGTGGCACTAGAGGAAAGTTCTACAAATCCCACAGACAACCAAATGGATCTAAAGCAAATAAAGACCAAACACTTACTAGAATTCAAAATGTCTAAATTGAAGCTATCTATTTTTAATATACTATGAGATCACATACTGTATTTACTTGAATCTAACTCACTTTATTTGGCTAAATCACCTTGCCAAAATTAAGGTGCACATTAGATTTCAATAATGCGGTAACCTTAGTGCTGAGCCAAAGTAAAAAGGGAAGCTGCTTCAGGAGCACCTGGAGCTCCTATTTGTGGGATGTCATCTGTAATGTAATTGTCCTAGATCAATTATATGTAATCCTGGGATTTGTAGTTTGGTGAGGCATCCACATCTTTGATAATGCAGACTCAAGGCCTTATAAAACTACAGTCCTCATGACTCCGTAGCATTGAACCAACTACCTCATCAGATTATCAATTTGCTCGTCATATGCTGCTTCCCCTCCATTTTTGGCATGGAGCCCTTCACATGATGTTCAGGCACTTCTGGTCAAGCCCCATGCCAAAAAGAAGCACATTCTGTCACTATGGCAACATGTGAGCCTTCTTGTATTGCCTTCCCAGCAATGTGGGGAATCCAGGTGGCGATGCTTCCCCCCATGGGATGAGGGGCAAGGTAAAGCGGGCAATGCTGAGCATGGAGCAGTGGCTTCTCCACATCCACCCCCAGTGGAAGCCCATGATTTACAAATCCATGCATATTTTTGATGAGCTCCCAAGACAGTTAAAGTGGATTCATTCTACAGCATGGATGCACCCCAAGGTTTTCTTTTCCATTGCTGGAAGCTTTGGTGCTCTAACACTTGTTTTTAAAGAAAAAATTCTAAGCAGACAGCAACTCTAACAGAAAAATGACAAAGAGTACACTTTTTTCTGCTATGCATAACATTAGTCAGCAAATACTTACTTTGGTTTCAGGGTTTTGAAAATTGAGGTATGCATTAGATTTGATGGTGCATTAGACTCAGGTAAGTATGGTAGCTTACTGGAAAAGAGGCAAGAGAACACGAGAGAACACGAGAAAGTAAGTATTATGGGTGGATTGATTCACCCAAAGAATCGATGTCTCTGAATCTTCAAGATATCAGCTTTCAATGACAGTGTGTCTTGGGGGTGTTACATTCATAGGCTCACCATAAGTCAAAGCTGACCTCAATGCATATTGTAACAACAGCATAGAGCTGTTTTCTCTTGCTAAGACTCCCAATATGTAAATGAAATGGGACAGGGCAAGGAGGATTTGAAAAATGTAAGCCTCACTGTAGGGACTGATAGAAGTAGGATTGGCAGAGAATCATTGCATCATGAGATTTTTTGCACTATTTCCCCATTTCCACAGAAACATCAGCATTCACAACATGGGATGCAACATTTAATTAGCACAGTGAAGAAAACTGAAAAAATGAGAATAAATTAATTTGAATTGATTCATTCAAAATGTGATACAGGAAGAAAATTCTACAGATGTCACTGACAGCCAAAACGACAAACAAATGGGCCGAAGAGAAACTCAAACCTGAACTATAATGAAACTATTGTACTTTGGACATTAGGTTTCACTAGACAAAACAACAATGCCTGGTAAAGAAGGCAATAGGAAAAGAGGAAATCCACATTATAGGTTTATTTATTTTGTGTCAAAAGCATTTCTTAAATAAAGAAGTTTAAAACTGATAAAATGAAGGGATCTCAAGCAGCTAAAACAGGCAACAGCTACTGCATTATCTGTAGCTTTAAACAATTCTTATAGAATCATAGAATCATAGAATCATAGAATAGTAGAGTTGGAAGAGACCTCATGGGCCATCCAGTCCAACCCCCTGCCAAGAAGCAGGAAATCGTATTCAAAGCACCCCCGACAGATGGCCATCCAGCCTCTGCTTAAAAGCCTCCGAGGAAGGAGCCTCCACCACAGTCCGGGGGAGAGAGTTCCACTGTCGAACAGCCCTCACAGTGAGGAAGTTCTTCCTGATGTTCAGGTGGAATCTCCTTTCCTGTAGTTTGAAGCCATTGTTCCGTGTCCTAGTCTGCAGGGCAGCAGAAAACAAGCTTGCTCCCTCCTCCCTATGACTTCCCTTCACATATTTGTACATGGCTATCATGTCTCTTCTCAGCCTTCTCTTCTGCAGGCTAAACATGCCAAGCTCTTTAAGCCGCTCCTCATAGGGCTTGTTCTCCAGACCCTTAATCATTTTAGTCGCCCTCCTCTGGACGCTTTCCAGCTTGTCAACATCTCCCTTCATCTGCGGTGCCCAGAATTGGACACAGTATTCCAGGTGTGGTCTGACCAAGGCAGAATAGAGGGGGAGCAGGACTTCCCTGGATCTAGACGCTATTCCCCTTCCTCTGTTCATGAGGCAGGGCATTGTGGGCAAGCATACAGATGTGGAGTTGTATGTTCTGCTCCACAGTCACACAAGGTGGAGGATTCTTCTAGGTAGTGCCATTTTGCCAGGTTGTCTTTTGATCTGCCAACTCCACTTCTGAGTCTGTCCAGGGGCTTCCAAGTTGTCCATTCTCGGTTTGCTCTTGGAGGAAGACCCTCATGGGGCCATCCAGTTGTGATTGCCTTATTTTGCTGCCCACAGGAATATTCTTGATGTTGCTGGGGAACATTAAGAGGAGTGGTGGTTCTCATGAAACTTTCCTTGATTTAAGACTATTGGGAGGAGGCCAATAGCCATACAGTGGGTGGTGTTCACAGTGTTAAACCTTATTTCTCTCGCAATTGTCAGCAACATCCCATTGCACATCGGGGGGGGGGGCAATGCCAGCTAGCTTATAGAGTCAACAAGTGTGGGTTTAACACATCCTGTGATTATTCTACATGTCTTATTCAGTGCTATATTCACCTGCTTCGCGTGGACAGATTTATGCCAGATGGGGCAGGCATACTCAGAAGTTGAGTAAGACAAGGCCAGGGCTGATATTCTTATTAATTTTGGGACAAGCACTATTAGTAAATTTCCACAGGATGTTATTGCATGCAGCTATTTTGTGCTTAATGTTTGCACAGTGTTTCCTAAATGTTAGTGTTCGATCTAAGGTGAGGCTGAGATATGTAGGGTGGGAATGGTATTCAAACTCTTGGCCTTCCCAGGTAACTTTACATTTTCTGTTGGCCTTCCATCTACATGAACACATGTAGATGGAAAGCACACACTTGTTTCTTGGCAGGGTTACACTTCAGGTAGTTATCTTTGTAGTAGCTGGAGAGATCTTTCAGGGCATTAGTAAGTTGGTTTTCAGTGTCTTTTGCTTGTGTTCTTAGGACAAGGTCATCAGTGTATATAAACCTCTATGTCAGTGGTGGTTGTGGCTGATTGTTAGTAAATATGTTAAACAAGGTCAGTGCAAAAACACTGCCATTCTTTTGCCTCCTCCATCTACTTTTCCTTCCCTGAAGCTCCACATAGAAGCTGGATAGGGTCTGGATAGATTTTGTAAATCATAGTCCCAGGTGAAATGGTAGACTTTATGCAGCAGTTTTCTATGTTACACCATATCATAGGCTGCTGTAAAGTCCACAAAAACCTTTCCCATAATGCAACCTTTCTCATAGTCTTCCTTGATATACTCGTTCAAGCACATTATAGGTGGAATCCATGAGGCTGAGTTTGCAGAACCTCAGTAGAACAGGGTAACTTCATATTGAAGTCACCTTGAGAGCAATTAGCAACTAAGTCCATGCCCTCTAACATTTTACAGATGAATACAGGGAAACATATGGCCATTCAACACCAAAATAGCTGAAGTTATGAATCAGGAAGACATCCAGGCTGGATGAGCTGAAAAAGTATGCTTTAGTCTGAACCTCCTGAGTGGGAAAGCTGTAGTTTCACAAGGTCAAATAGTGCTGATATCTCACAAACATTGAGCTATGGCAGGTAAAGTGATGCCAAACTGCATTAATTTTACAGTGTAGCTGCACTCTGAGTTAATTGAGTGCAGACTACCTTTGAACACAGTTTGCAGCAGCTGAAGTAACCTGAGAAAAATAGATAAGCGAAGAAACAAACTGGGATATTTTTAAAGTTGAAAAGTAGGATGACGGAGAGTTAATTGGAGCTGTCCCTGTCAAATCAAGGCACTTGGGGGAGTATGCACTCAGATCACATTGGGACTAGTATCAAACAACTCAGGCTGGATATCTGCTTTGAACTGCATTATATGAATTTACACTGCCTGATAATCTGGGTAAGCGAATTATCTGGTATCAGATACTGGACTATAGGGTAGTGTAGATCCAGCTTCAGATACATTTTCTATTTTTCTTTTCTCCTTCTTTATGGAGCTAAAGTGTTCTTAAAAGTTTTTGGTGGGGTGACATTGAATTTACTGTTTCAGGATAATCTACTTCCATTGTGTCAATCTACTTTGGCTGAAGCTTCTTATGTGCCTCTTTCTTCAGTTCAATCACCCATGGCCTTTTGACACTCTGATAATTTTTTTTTTGGATGTCTGACTTGTGTGTCTTTCTCCATACTTTTCTCCCCACATTTAGCTTCCTTTTTATATTGCAGGCAGCAGCACTGGGACAATATCATTGCAATTACGTTTTGGAGTAGTTTGAGATTATCTCTTAATCAGCCAAATGGTACCAGAAAAGGGTGTTTTGTTTCTGAACTTCTGAATTTTGATATCTTCAAAAGCTGGAATAACAGAAACCCTGGGCCTTTAAGAAAAGCAGAACACAAAGGGGAAAGAATATTAATGTAACTGCTCAAGCTTATGACAGTAGTCACCACTGCCAAAACAGTTTTCCCTTTGGAAGCAGGTGAAGGAAGAACTGCACTGGATGTAATTAGTTTTGCAGTGGAAAACAAATCAATTACAAAAGCAAGTTTTCAATCCTGTGTCCAATGCAATAACAGAATGTATAAAATTGATTTTGGTTTTCAAGTTTCATTGTCTGTGCCAGGCACTCACTTCCGTCTAAAAGACAGGAACTTCAAATGAATTACTGATAATCTTTATTCTATGCCCATAACGCTGAACAGAAATTTCTCAGAGCACATTTTTCTGAAATATTTCTTTTCTCATCAGCACTTTCCCTCATCCACCGGAAAACAAACACATATATGCACTACAATGATGCTAAGCCTGAAGCTTTTGTGAGAAATACAAATTGATGATTGCTCTGCCAGTGCAGATGTGTTTGCTGCCACCTTCAGTAACAGCACCATCTCCCCTGAAAAAGGACTTTGGAGCAAAGACAGTAGCTGTGCTATTATCACTGTGAAAGATGAGCCCCATTCCTAAGAAAGTAGTGAAAAAAGTTGCTCCTATGCAGAAATACAGTCTTTCCAGTTCTTTGCTAACAAGAGTGAAAATGTCAAAGGGACATTTGAACACAATAGGTTTTCAAACAAGGTGGAGTAGCCATGTTAGTCTGTTGCAGCAAAAAACTGTGGATTTCAAACAGTATTTGTGGTTTTAAATGAAATATAAATTTACTCAAAGCCATCAGTATATAAGGAAGATCTTATGCATATATTTAAATGTAAATTCTCTGAAATTGAGAATTTAATGACCCCCTTCCCATTATGTAGGAGATTATTTAAACTAAATATTTATAATTTGTTCTAAATGAGAGTGATGAGTAAACCCTCTGTATGTGTGTGTGTGTGTGTGGGGGGGGGGGGGGGTTGTATATCTAACTGTCTGTTAGAAACATTTGCATTTACATATTTGACAGTTTGATGATCTAGGATCTAACTTTAGGGAAAATACCCATTTTGCATTTAGCAGCATTCTCTGGAATCTGTGCTTGCATCCTGGAAAATCTATAACTGTTCCTTGAGGTTATTTATCACCCCTATTCCAACTGACATCCACAGCAAAATCAGAAACCAAAACATCTGAAAGGTATACAAATATCAATTTCCATTCATTTTATTAAATTTATTTCACTTCTCCAGTATTCTTCTGGGATCCAGGTTCTGTGCAAAACATTTTAGTTACTATTTATTTTTATTAAAAGAAATATAACTTAATTCAACCAAACAAAATAAAATCTGTGAACTGTCAGCATTCCTTAACAAAATAATGTGTAATAAACACATATCCATACATTTCTTCCATAGCCTTCCATTTAAGATGTTATGCCAAAGACTAACATGAAACCAAAGGAGTCATCCTGGAGTTCATTTCTTGAGTGGCAGATTTGTTGTGTCATGACATCAAGAGACCACAAATTGTGTAGACCTTTCCATTTTTTAGCATGTTTTGTTTGTTTCTTCAGCTATTTTACATATGCACAAACAGCATAGAAATTGACCCTTTAAAAATGTATAAAGTGCAAAATGCTAACATCTTCCTACTTGTTCTTAACTGCTATTTGGCTCTTCTGGCTCTTGAAATTTTACATGACACATAGGGACTTGGCCTGTGTGATCAATGAAAAAAATGTTTCAATACTCATTACTAAATTGGGGATGGGGCAAATCATTTCTAAAGTGTTTCTAAAATAATGTTAAGGGGTCCATATTGTAACAATATAACAAAAAATGTTATTTTTCATTAAGAAATTGTGCAAGAGGGAGAACTTCTAGGGCTTCTTTCTCCCTTTTTTATAGCTATTGAGATGAAATTTGCTACAATGGTAGAACACATTTACTACAGTTACCACCAGCCTCAAAATTTTCAGAATGTTTCACTCATCCACTAATTTTTGGAAATTTTAAAAAGTTTTTATGAAAAACATTTTTTAAAACAAACTACGAGATCTATATCCTTGAATTTCGATTTTCAATCATACAACATAACCAGGGAATCATTCCCCCAAGTTTCAGAAAGATTTGCACATCTACTGATTTTTAGGGAATTTTAACCAACATAAACTTAAAGGTACTATTTCACAGAAGACCCCAGGGGCCAGCCAGCCCAACCCCCTTCTGCTAGACAGGAAAAGCAAAGTCAAAGCACCCTCAACAGAAGCTCACCCAGCCTTTGAAATAATACAAATAATAACAACAACAACAACAACAACAACAACAACAACAACAACAACAACACGATGGAGCACTGGGAAACTGAACTGTTAGTTGGAAATGAACAAACAGGCCCGGGCTGTGGCGCAGGCTGGTGAGCAGCCAGCTGCAGCCAGCTGCAACAAATCACTCTGACCGAGAGGTCATGAGTTCAAGGCCAGTTCGGAGCCTGCCTTTGTCTCTGTCTTTGTTCTATATTAAGGCATTGAATGTTAGCCTTATATGTGTAATGTGATCCGTCTTGAGTCCCCTTCGGGGTGAGAAGGGTGGAATATAAATATTGTAAATAAACTACAGACTTCTCAACATCAGAAGAGGAATTTTCCAGGGAGACTCATTATCCCCACTGCTTTTCATTATTGCCATGATCCCTCTGTCAACAATATAAAAAACAAACTTCAGCTACAAAATGTCTAGGAAATCTCACAAAATTTCACATCTGATGTACATGGATGACCTGAAGCTGTATGGGAAAACTGAAACTGAAATCCAGTCTCTGACTAACACTGTCCTAATTTTTAGTGCTGATATCAGCATGGAGTTTGGTTTGGACAAATGTTTGACAGTGGCACTGAAGAAAGGAAAAATCATTGAAACTGAGGGCATTAATATGCCTAATGGTCAAACGATAAAGTGTCACCAGCCAGAAGCCTATAAATATCTGGGCATACTCCAGCTGGACAACATCAAGCATGAACATGTGAAAACTGTAGTCAGCAAATAATAAACACAAAGGGTGAGAAAAATTCTCAAAAGCAAGTTCAATGGAGGCAATACCATCAAGGCCATAAACACCTGGGCCATACCTGTCATAAGATATACTGCTGGCATTATAAATTGAACACAGGCAGAACTGGACAATTTGGACAGAAAAACAAGAAAACTCATGACCATTCATCATTCACTGCACCCTCGCAGTGATGTTGACTGGCTATATCTGCCTAGAAGATCAGGGGGCAGAGGACTCTTACAAGTAAAACAAGCAGTCAAAGAAGAAGAACATGCCCTGGCAGAATATGTAAAGAAAAGTGAAGAACCTGCAGACAAAGTATCAGTACAAGAAGATTGCACTACAAACTAGACCTGACAGCTGACACAACAAAGCATTGCATGGACAGTTCCTTGACAAAATTGAAGGAAAGGTTGATAAGGAGAAGACCAGGCTATGGCTCACGAATGGGACACTGAAGAAAGAGACAGAAGGCTTGATTCTTGCAGCCCAGGAGCAATCCATCAGGACAAATGCAATTAAGGCCAAGATCAAAAAATCAGCTAATGACCCAAAATGTAAACTGTGCAAGGAAGCTGACGAAGCCATTGATCATATCCTCAGCTGATGTAAAAAAAATCACACAGACAGACTACAAACAGAGGCACAACCATGTGGCCCAAATGATTCACTGGAATTTATGTCACAAGTACCACCTGCCAGTAGTAAAGAACTGGTGGGATCACAAACCTGCAAAGGTATTGGAAAATGAGCACACAAAAATACTGTGGGACTTTCGAATCCAGACTGACAAAGTTTTGAAACATAATACACCAGACCTCACGGTGGAAAAGAAAAATATTTGGATTACTGATGTCACCATACCAGGTGACAGTCGAATTGACGAAAAACAACAAGAAAAAATCAACCATTATCAAGACCTCAAAATTGAACTGCAAAGGCTCTGGCATAAACCAGTACATGTGGTTCTAGTGGCAATCGGCACACTGGGAACTGTGTCAAAAGATCTCAGACGGCATTTGGAAACAATAAACATTGACAAAATTACAATCTGTCAACTGCAAAAGGTCACCTTTCTGGGATCTGCATGCATCATCCGAAAATACATCACACGGTCCTAAACGCTTGGGAAGTGTTTGACTTGTGATTTTGTGATACAAAGTCCAGCAAATGTATCTCATTTGCTGTGTCATACTGTGTCTTTGTGTCAATAATAATAATAATAATAATAATAATAATAATAATAATAATAATAATAATAGGAAACCTATCAGGTAAACTTTGGTGTTACTGCCTTTCAATTTTGCCTGCCTCATAGGGTTGATTCAACTCTCAACTCCCTTTGGAGAATGAACACTAAAAACCTTTAGGGAGAGATTCCAGGAAATGTGGTTTGGGAAGGTGAGGACCTCTGTGCCTGAGAATTCAAAAGGCCCCACCTGTTGTAGCCCAGCCTGCACCAGAGCTTTGAGTTGGGCCTGTTCAGCCTGTGATTGTACCTGCACCTGACCTGTCAGAAGACTTTGAGTTGAGACCTAGAATTCCCATGCAGCCAGATGAGACTGCTGTTCCTGGACAGCCAGAGTTAGAGGAGGTTGTTGCCCCTGAGGATTCTGGGAACAGGCACACAATGGTTACAAGTAGGCATCTTGAACAGCATTCCTTGGGAGAGTCAAGGTCAAACTTTCCCTTGCCATATGGGCATTTCAGTTGTGATAAGACTAACAAGGCGGACAGAAAGAAAGCTATATGTCAATTGAGACAATAAAGGGAGGTTTTGAGGCGAAGCAGACAATTGTTAATGAGAAAGGTTTTGAATAAACTTCTCAAGGAAAGAGGCCTTTGTTCACTGAGAGCTGTTTTGGACCCATGTTTCATGCCTGTTTCATTGGCTCTTGTTTTATGCTTCATGGAATCCTGTTTCATGTTCTTGTGGTTTTTCATGCCAAGTTCCTGTAGCCTTGTAGTTTTGTTCCAGTTCCTATTATTGCTCCTGGGATTTTGGATTGCCAAGTCATTGTTCCTGAAAGCCTTGCAGTTTTGATTTCTTGTTCCAGTTAAAGATCCTGTTATTTTTCCAGTTTTGTTCCTGTTTCTTAGACTAATTTTGTTGAAGTTCATTCTTGTGTTTGATTTCCATGGACCCTTGCTTCAAGATTCTCAAATATCTTGTATCTGATGGACTAAAACCTTGTTTTGTTGACTTTGAACTTTGATTTGCTTCTGCTCACATATATTCTTCAATAAACAACTTGCTTTGCTCATAGTCTGGGGCTTCAGTGTATTTTGAGGTGTCTCTGCAGTCTATGAGTGCACCACCACACTAAACTACATTTCCCAGAATTCTGCTCATTTTCTGTGCTAAAGCCTCAATGTGAGTTTGGTCTCTGTCTGTCTCTCTCTGGGCCGGCCATGTGCCAGAGGGGCTTCTTCCTTGCCTGGACATCCAGCCATGAATTCTCTTTTCTGCTCTCCTGCCCTGGGCCTCCCTCACAGACCCCCTTGGGGAAAAGCAGTGCTTTTCTCTCTACTCTAGCCTTGCCATCTTCCTCAAGGCCCTTTGGGGAAACTAGCCCTTTTGGGGGAGATACACATCTAAGGAATGTATAAAGTGTCTAATAAGGTAAAGTGACCTTTGGAATAATGTATATCAAGATAAGACTTATATGGCAAAAGTTAGTTAATTGAATGACTGTATCAATTAAAATAAAAAATGCAAAAAAATTGGCTCCGGATCTCCCTCGAAAGGGAGAGCCATTTTTTTCATTTTAATTGATAATCCTTTCAATTAACAAACTTTTGCCATACAAGCCTTATCTCAATATACATTATTTTTCTACAATCCCACCACTTGTGGGAGAATGAACCTATTCCCCCACAATTATGACAACATCTGTTGGAAATATTCCCCATTATATGAGCTAATTGAAAGGGGGATCTATACCATTTAGAAATTATTTTCCTTTAGGTTTCTTTGATTCTCATGTTCAATTTTCTGAATGTTGTCAATTATTTTCTCGCTAATGTTTTTTTTTCTTGTTTCCAATTCTCTATTAGGGTGGTTTTTCTGTTGTAAGATAAGGTGATTAATTCCTTGTACAATAACCCAATAAATCCTTAAGCTTTTTTTTACTTTCCTTTTAATTATTCTGTCTAGTGGGTTTTACTTCTACTTCACCTGGAGCCATTTACAAGACTTACATAACTATTCCAAAATTCATAGGGTAGTCTTTTGGAATCTTAACTTTTTTGCATAGGTGCCTCTCGCATTTCTTATGATTCTTATAATTTATTTATTTCGGGTCAAAAGCATTGTACATTTCAAATAGTGGAAATACAAATAAAATTTTTTAAAAAAAGAAATCACAAGCAACTAAATAGTTTTGGACCAAAAGCGGGCAACAGCAACCGCATTGTCTGTAGCTTTAAACAACTCCTCCTCCGTACATGAGGCAGGGCATTGTGGGCAAGCATACATATGCTGAGTTGTTTGTTCAGCTCCACAGTCACACAAGGTGGAGGATTCCTCCAGGTAGTGCCACCTTGCCAAGTTGTCTTTAGATCTGCCCACTCCGCTTCTGAGTCTGTTCAGGGACTTCCAAGTTGCCTATTCTTGGTTTGCCCCTGGAGGAAGACCCTCTTGGGGGGGCATCCAGTTGGAATTGCCTGGTTTAGCTGCCCAGAGGGACACTCTTGCTGTTGCTGGGGAAATATCAAGAGGAGTGGTGGTTCTCATGAAGCCCTTCCTTGATTTGAGTCTGGTGGGAGGAGGCTGATAGTCATGCAGTGGGTGGCTTTCACAATGTTCGACCTTTTTTCTCTAAACCATTAGCAGCAACTTCCCGTCGCACGTCAGGAGGGGCAATGCCAGCTAACTTGTAGAGTTTATCAACAGGTGTAGGTTTAAGGCATCCTGTGATGATTCTGCATGTTTCATTCAGTGCTATGTCCACCTGCTTTGCATGGGCAGACTTGTGCCAAACAGGACAGGCATACTCTGCAGTTGAGAAAGACAAGGCCAAGGCTGATGTTCTTACTACTTGTGGGTCTGCACCCCATGCGCTGCCAGTCAGTTTCCGCAGGATGTTATTGCGTGCAACTACTTTGTGCTTGGTGTTCATGCAGTGTTTCCTATATGTTAATGTTCGATCTAAGGTGACACCAAGGTATTTATGATGGAAACAGTGTTCGAGCTCTTGGCCTTCCCAAGTAATTTTCAGTTTCCTGTTGGCTTCGCAGTTACGTAGGTGGAAAGCACACACTTGTGTCTTGGAAGGGTTCGGCTTCAGGTGGTTCTCTTTGTAGTAGCTGGAGAGATCTTTCAAGGCATTGGTGAGTTGCTTTTCAACTGTTTCAAAATCTTTTGCTTGTGTTGTAAGGCCAAGGTCATCAGCATATATAAAGCTCTTTGTGAGTAGAGGTTGTGGCTGATCGTTCGTGAAGATATTAAATAAGGTCGGTGCAAGAACGCTGCCTTGGGGTAAACCATTCTTTTGCCTCCTCCATCTGCTTTTCTGGACCTGAAACTCCACATGGAAGCTGCGGTCTTCTAAGAGGGTCTGGACAGTTTTTGTAAAGTCAAAGTCCCGGGTGATATGGTAATCTTTATGCAGCATTTTTCTATGTTGCACCGTGTCATAGGCTGCCGTAAGGTCCACAAAGACTGTTCCCGTAATGCAGCCTTTCTCATAGCCTTCCTCGATATGTTCAGTCAGATGAAGAATTTGACCTGTACAGTTTTTCCCTGGTCTGAAACCTGCTTGTTGTGCAATAAGCTTGGGTTCGATAACAGGTCCTAGTTGATTTAATAGCATCATCTCATAGACTTTATATAGATGACATAAGAGGGAGATTGGTCGATAGTTCCTGGCATTGGAGGCATCTTTACCAGGTTTTAAGATGGCAATTATCTTAGTTTTCCTCCATGCTCTGGGAATCTGTTTGTGTGCCAGGCATTGATTGTAGAATTTCAAAAGCCAGTTTTCAGCTTTGGGGCCCAAGTGTTTGATTTGCTCCATCATCAGGTCATCTAGGCCAGGTGCTTTACCAGTCTTGCATCGCTTGATGGCTTCTCTGAGTTCTTTCAGGTTTAGAGGAGAAGACAACTGGTGGGTTTCAAGTTCTGGCACCCTGTTGATTTTCATCTTTATTCTGCTGCGGTTGGTTTTCCCATTCTGAATTAGCTGGTGAGCTATCTGATCTGGTGTCCCGTTCGCGTGTCCAGGGTTGACCAGAGGGTCACTATCCAGGCGTCTCAAAGCATTGGATGAATTCTTATAATAAGTACTGATCTAATCCTGTAAGGCTGGTGACACTCCAGTACCAGTAGGGATGAAGGAATTTGTCAGTTTTCTTTTTCTTACAGTTGCATTCTTGAACTCTTGTTGTTTCTATCAATTTGCCATAATGAAAAAAAGAAATTTTGTTAAAATAACAATGAAATGAATTAAATCCTTAACCCTATCAGCCAAGCTCAACTGAAGTACTGATTTCCAACATGTAGAGGAACATGTTAAACTCTCTGCTCATCTGTCAAATTATGGGGAAAGGTGCCAACCTACTTCAGTACCAGAAACACTACAAAGATTTCAATTTAAAGCATTCTGCCTTCATGTATGACTGACAGTTTTCTTCCACACTGAAGTTGTTTTTCAACTGAATGTGTTGTTGAAGGCTTTCATGGCCTGAATCACTGGGTTGCTGTGAGTTTTCTGGGCCTTATGACCATGTTCTATAAGTTTTCTTTCCTTACATTTCACCCACATCTTTGGCAGGCATCCTCAGAGGTTGTGAGGTTTGTTGGAAACTAGGCAGGAAGCCTCTGCAGCGTAGAAGGTAGGTCAGGGAGCACAGTAGATGTGCTTTCCTGGTCCATAGTTTTTCCAGTCTTGGAACAGTTTCTCCCCATAGAGATGGTCAATGTGTTGTCAAAGGCTTTCATTTCAAATAGGAATTGTTAGAAGTAGTAACCTTTAGCAAGCCTATATCCACAAATTGCTATGTTGAATGTTTTTGAGATGAGTTATGAATAGTATAGTATGTATTCATGTCAGGCCTGTAGCCGGGGGGGGGGGGGGGGGGGGTAGGGGTTCAACCCCACCCCCCACCCCCCTGAAATTTTTCAGGTTAAAAAAAACCTGGTTTACTCATTAATTTTAACTGTTTAACCAAATTCCCATGCTAAGTCTACGAGATGCGAAAAATTAAGAGTCCCTCCAGGCACTATCTCAAGCAGATATTGACAGGTCTGTAGCCGGGGGTGGGGGGGTTAGGGGTTCCACCACCCCCCCTCCCGAAATTTTCAAAACCCCTCCCAAAAGAATTTCCTGGCTACATCCCTGATTCATGTCATTCCCTGATTATTGATTTTATCCACAACTTTGTTCTCCCTGAAATAACCAGCCTGCAGCTAATCTGAGTTTATCCACCTCTATTTTTATAGCCTGCTCCCCTCCTCCCTCTTCCATGTTTAAAGACTGCATATTACAAATCCTCTCACCATTAATATTATGAAACCCAGAACAATTGTAAGTACAGTTACAGTATTTGCAGATTCTTTATTCATGGTTTCAACCATTAACAGCATGAAAATGCCCCTTCCCCTAAAAATCCAAAAACAAACCTTGATTTTGCCATTTTAAATTTGGGGTCCTTTCAAACAACACATTTAATAGACTATGAGTCCACATGAACTAACCTGACTGGATTCTATGGAATCTGGATTTGTGCTATAGAGAGAAGCATTTACAATTATTTATTTATTTATTATTTATTTCAATTATTTATACCCTGCCCTTCTCACCCGAGGGGACTCAGCATGGCTTACAAGTGGCAATTGATGCCTTTAAACCATTATACAATTAACTAAAATGTTAAACCAGTTAAAACAGTCATAAAATACAATATACAAAGTTTAAAACAATGCAAAGTGCTTATGCCATTCATCCACCAGACCTTATACAAGAGACGTAATTCAGACTGTGTCGAAGCCAACACATATTCTTTAAAGACCTGCGTACATAGCCAGGTCAGTTTCTTTCTGAACCCCAGAAGGGATGGAGCCTGCTGAATGTCACTGGGGAGGGACTTCCACAGCCGGGGAGCCACCACCAAAAAGGCCCTGTCTCTTGTCCCCACCAGCCATGCCTGAGAGGCGGGTGGGTCCAAGAGCAGGGCCTCTCCAGATGATCTTAAGGTTCTAGTGGACTCATAGGGGAAGATACGTTTGGACAGGTACCCCAGTTATTAATCTGGCTGCTGCCCGTTGTACTAATTGGAGCTTCTGGGCCATCTTCAAAGGCAGCCCCACCATTGCAGTAATCCAACCAGGATGTGACCAGAGCGTGGACCACCGTGACTCAGTCAGACTTCCCAAGGTGCGGGCGCAGCTGGTGCACAAGTCTTAGTTGTGCAAATGCTCTCCTGACCACCACTGAGACCTGGGGTTCCAGGCTCAGCGATGAGTCCAGGAGAACACCCAGACTGTGAACCTGCATCTTCAGAGGGAGTGCGACCCCGTCCAACACAGGCTGTAACCCTATACCCTGTTTGGCCTTACGACTGACCAGGAAGACATCTGTCTTGTCTGGATTCAATTTCAATTTGTTAGCCTTCTTCCAGTCCGACACAGCGGCCAGACACCGGTTCAGGACCTGAACAGCCTCCTTAGTAATAGGTGGGAAAGAGTGACAGAGCTGGACATCATCTGCGTACAAATGACACAGCACCCCGAAACTCTGGATGATCTCTCCCAGCGGCTTCATGTATATGTTGAACAACATGGGGGACAGTATTGAACCCTGCAGGACCCCACAAGTTAATGGTTGTGGGGCCGAGCAGGTGTTCCCCAATGACACTATCTGGGATTGACCCTCCAGGAAGGACTGGAGCCACTGCAGAACAGTACCTCCGAGCCCCATCCCAGCAGGGCGCCCCAGAAGGATATCATGATCGATGGTATCGAAGGCCGCTGAGAGGTCCAGCAGAACCAGCAGGGACACACTCCCCCTGTCCAGCTTGCAGCGTAGATCATCGACTAAGGCAACCAAGGCTGTCTCTGTACCGTGCCCCAGCCTGAAACCAGACTGTGCCAGATCTAGAAAATCAGTGTCAACCAAGAATGCCTGGAGTTGTGCAGTCACCTCACATTACAGGACCTTGCCCAGAAAGGGGAGATTGGAAATAGGCCAATAGCTGTCCAATTGAGTGGGGTCCATTGATGGCTTCTTCAACAGCAGTTTGATCACAGCCAATTTAAGGCTCACTGGAAATATGCCATCCCGAAGGGAAGCATTCACCACCACCTTCACAATTTTCAACTATAGTGCCCCATCAGACTACAAACTCCAATATTCCATAGTATGCAGTCACAGCAGTTGAAGTGGAATTGCAGTGTTATAATTGTGTAGTGTGAAAGGGCTCTTGGCATAAAATCTTGAGCATCTTCATTGAAAAGGAGGCTTCTAGGTGCTACTATATTCAGATCTTCCCCATAAAGGTGGCAATTTCCTCTATAAAGGGAAAAGTCAAAATCTATGGGATGATAGTGAATCCACATATGGAAAGACAATATTTCCGAAGAAATGCTTCTTGACAGTTTTTTTTTTTGATGAGGCTTCAAAAATAGCAAAGTATTCAACCTGGCTCTTCAAAGATTTAAATTCAACATGAAAATGGTTCCTGCATACTACCTACACAAACTCAGCACACACAGAAAGAATGTACGAGGGCTATCCACAAAGTAGATTACGTTTTGGGTTTAAAAAAGGACAAAGTATAGGAGAAATCATTTACCATATGCAGCTGAAAGCCACATCCCAATACTACATCTCACGTAATCCCCATTGAAATCTAGGCACGTCTCAGATAGATAAATGAGTTTGGAAAGTTCTGCCCCAGTAAATTCTCCTCCGTTTCCAACAATGGGGGCGTGGCTGGCAACACAGCATTTTGGCGACGCTGCAGGAAGGGAGAAGGGGGAAGGGCTGAGGACATCAGCAGTGTTTGCATCACATAAATTATTGTTTTCTTGTTTTGAATCCAAGGGCAGAATAATTTCCTGAATTGCAACCACTAATGTATTATTAAAATTAACTGCCATAGAAAAAGAATTAGCACACCTTCCCTAAAGCTAAAGTTTATACCTGTATAGAAACTTTAAAGTTTCATGGTAAATAATTTATTACTTAAATTTATCTTCTCTCAACATATATCTCTTCTTCTCCTCACTTTATCCTCATAGCAATTTTTGATGTACCTCAGGTTGAGGGACAATTACTGGCTCAAGGTCATTCAATGAGTTTCTTAACTTAGTTGGGTTTAAAAACTGTATCTCCAAATCCCTCAGCAAACAATTTGCCCACTACATCACAATAACCCTTTAAGTAACTAAAGAGAAGGCTAGCCAATAGGCATCCAGTATAAACCCAGCTCAGTGTGGATTGAATATCTATCCCATCATCAAGTTTTTATTTGTTGCCATTCTATCACCTTACTCTCCATTTCCTTTTCTTTTAGATATCTATGCTGTTATAAATATAACAGGATTCACTACTATTAGGATTCTGATTTGTATATTGATATCGTGTAGTACTTCTTTCATTTACATTATACCATTGTCATCCCTTATAGCACTTCTATTTATTAAATTTTGTAATGAATATCTTGGGTTGGCTAAATCAGCAAAAGGTAATGTAGATATAGTTTCAACTATATTAGACACACTGTATCATTGGAAATTAAGAGGTGTTGCATTACAAAATTGTTATTCAATGTGTCTACTCCAGTTGAGACTAACAATGAAGATTTATATCTGGATATAATTAATTATGTGGTTTTGATTTTTACAGATTTGATTGAAGATCTCTAGGCCCTTCAATGAGCTTCTATGACCAGTTCCCAGCAGAAGTTGACTATAGATTTGTGCTAAAATGTTCCTAGAGACATTTTGTCTTATGTTTTGTTTTGTTTTTTAAAAATAGCAATTTATTTATTCACATTTTTCACTTTCATTGGGGTACTGTCCTCTAAGCCCCAGCAAATTTGGAGGTCTGACTGTATGTTTTTTCTAGTATCATACAGCCCTCTAATTTGATTCCACCATTTTAGATTCACAGAGTGATTTTTTTTCAAATTTTCATCATGAAAAAAAAAGTAGCAGATCAGGGAAAATAATTTTCTTTGATATGTTATCTTTCTAAATGCAAGGAATTTGTTTTGATGTGAAATAAAATAAAATATATCCTACATCATGTTGGATTAATATATTCCTAGGAAAGATATGTTGAATGTTCAAAGCCAAATATCTGGAGCAGTTCTAATAGTCAGAAGCATAGACAAATACCATTTTTGTTGTTATTCTTTAAAAATTACCAATTTTAAATAAATAACATAGGAGAAGCCTCAAAATACACAAACAAGTACCAATTATCGGTTCAATAAGACATTCAGCTGTGATGAGAAAATGCTCAAACAAGCTTCTAGAATAATAAGCCAACACACTCTGGTAAACCCAACTGATCTTTATCAAACAGTGAGTGTTCCAGGAAGATCTGAAGTGGCTGATGACTGTGATTTATATCTGCCTTAACTGTATTGAAAGGTTAATTCCAGAAAATGCATAGTGATTAGCTAGAATGAATGAAAGAAAGCCCCAGTAAAATGCAATTATAGCATAGAAAGAACAGTAGCTTGTAAAAAAGCAGCCTCCAACTGCATCTGCTTGTCCTGTTTCACCTAACTGCAACACACGAGTAAACTACAAACTTAGCAGGTGAAAGACCAATATATATGTCTGCCTCTTCAAGATACAAAATCATGAAGGAGGGCAGAGCTTAACTTCCCCACTCCTTCTCCTGCATGCCTTTTAAAAGATGCATAGGATTCTGATTTGTATATTTGTATATTTGTATATTTATCTGTACCTCAGTTGCTAGAGAACAAAAGTGGGAAAGTGTTGATGTATTCTGAGTTTCATCACAAGGAAATAGTTTGCTAAAATCACCAGTGTCATTGATTACATAGAATTTTAGCTGAATCTAGTATGTTTATCCTATTAATAGATGAAGGGTGGAGTCACTTGACTTAGATCTACTGCCCACATATAAATCTTGTAGTAATGTTGGGATTGAGAGAAAGAAGTATGTAGCATAAGCTTTTGTAGACTCAGCATACTTCAGATACTTGAATTAAAACCTTATGGACTGACATTTATAGCAATGGATTGATGGGTGTATGAATAGAAATACAAAATTTGTGGGTATGGTGATGAGGTACATGGGCATGTCTTTGAATAAACCTACTTCCTGTTCAACATATTCATATTCAAGCATCTACTCATGTGGAAAGGACTTAAACTGTCCTCCTACTATGTTAAGAAAAATGGGAGGAAAGGTAATGTTTGAGAAGTTTCTGAAACCAATGTTGAGGTCCTGTGAAACCAAACAGAGACTAACCACATCACCACAAAGGGCTAAAATGGGTGGCATGCACCAATTTTAGTCTAGGTCACCCACAGAGCATGTGTGAAGGAGGGCAGAGCCGGTGCATGCCACCACCAAGGCAACACAGGAAGGCTTCCATGTTGCCAGAGAATCTATGAGGGAATCTATGAAGGAGCATCATGCATGTTCACGCTTCCCCCATCTGATCGCCCTCACCTGGATCTGGGTGATGCAAGGCATGAGGGCACCGGATTCCCCTTGCCCTTCTATGAAGTGGCCATCTGATGAGGTCGCCTAAACATTGGAACTAGAATGAATCAAATGAAAGATCTACTTAGCCCAACATTGGTTTCAGACAATAGCCACCATATCCCCTATTAGAGGCTCACTAAAAGAACATTAATGCAACTGGTGGCACAGTACAATTAAAAAAGGTAAAACTTGAAGTCTGCTGACAAAAGCTTTCTTTAAGTATCTTGAGATAGCTAAAAATAGTATACAAAAGATCAAGATAGCTCTTAATACTGGACACCACTTTGTGAACTATTATGCCAGAGCCCTTTTTAAAAAAACCCATCTGACCACATTTATATATTTATGTCCAATAATTTATAGAATTATGGATCTATTACTATACTTTAAATAGTTTTAATGATGGCATTAAAAATTAACAGTTATGCTATTGATTTGTTTATCTAAGATATGAAAGATATTTCCATCATATATCTATTTGTCCTTCTGTTGGTCAGCTAGAAGCTTTGATAAGATTAAAGTTTAATGTAACTTCCTAGTTCAAAACATCAAAGAAAGATGATTTACTATTGTATGCAATGCATGTTTACTGACTTCATTTGAACTAACTCCCTTCTTTAATGGTGTATCATTAGTTCCAGACATCATGGTTGAGTTTATGTGTGATTCTTCCCCACATGGTCTAACAATGCAGGAACTGGAAGATGTACAACTGTGCTAGTCCTTTGACACACACAATGTTCTTTTCCATCCCACCCATCCATGAACACACACACACACACACACTCTCACACAGTACTGATAACTATGATAGAAATTTCTACACTGACTTGCATGTGGAAGAGCTCTTTGAACCTCATTTACACAACCATACAACGCAGTTTGAAACTGCATAATATGTTCAGCGTACACCCATATAATGCAATTCAGTTTAACCACACTGGATTGCATTATATAAGTCTAAACTGATCTTATAATGCAGTTACAGACTGCATTATTTGGCAGCGTATATGGTGCCCAAGTTGCTAATTGCCATAAAATCAACTTCATCTTATAGTGAGAGACCATAAACTCTTTCAAACTTAGAGCCAAGAATTTCTTCAATGAATTTAACCATCTGTAAATTCAGTCCTCCTCTATTTCTATTGCCTTCAATATTTCAAAGCATTATTATCTTTTCTAATGCCATACTAATATGACAAAAATACTTTAGTCATTGTAAATTCTATGGGCCTTCTATATTGTTCTTATATTCCAGGATCTTATATCTCAGATTATCTGTTTATCTCAGATTATATGGCAGTAGAGACTGAGGGCTGTTCTACACTGGGCCCATAATGCGTGAGCTCACACACTTTTACCAGAAGTGTCCAAATGACGCCTCCTGTAAAACTGAATTAATTTTGGAAAACCCTGCTTTGTCCCTAATTAATTAGTAACTGGATTACACCTGGGTCTTCCTGAAAGATCCGGGTCTAATCCAGTATGGGTCCTGTGGGGATTGCCCCCTCTGAAGTCCTGGGACTTCTGAGAGGGCAGTCCACACAGCCCTCTCATGTTTTTCAGGCTCAATCAGCTTGGAAGATCCAGAGGGCTGTAACTCTCTTCCTAAAAACCCTTTTAAAATTACTCATCCGGCCTCCATTACTATGCTGCTGGAGCTCTCCTAGTGCATAGAAATGATGCATCATGGAAAGGAGGGGGTGAGGAGTGATTTTTCTCCTCACCTCCTTCTCCTGACACATCACTTCTGTATACCAGGAGAGCTCTAGCAGCATGGTAATGGCAGCCAGGTGAGTAATTTCTAGGCCTTTTGTGGTGGGTTTTTCTGTCTTGGTGCCCTGCTGGAAAGTACAGCAGGGCATCTAGACACCCCCCTCCCAAAAAAAAAAAGGTTTTCGGGGAGGTGTTCAGACTGTAACTTGCTCCCATTTGTGTTTTAGAAACCTGATTGGTTGTGAGTTAAAGCTCTGTGTGGAACCAACCTTAAGCCCCATATAAAATCCAGATTATCTACCTTGAACTGGATTATATGGCACTTCAAAGCAATTAATGGGGATTATCTGATCTGATAATCTGGATTATATGTCAGTGTAGAAGGGACCTCATATTATCCAGTTTAAAGCAGATAACCTGGGATCAGATCCTGGGATATAAGGACAGTGTAGAAGGGGCTTAGGAAGGCTTTGAACTTGATTTGCTCTCACACATTTGGTGCTGTTTCTTTGCCTTCTCATTCTCCTTCTTCTCTTTCCTTTTTGTAATCTCTCTTAGAACTTTCTTCTAGCATCACATTTAAAATTAGTTGATTCACTTAAATGCTCATATAGTACTCTTCCATGTGAGAGTTTCAGCCAATCAAAATTCCTTCTCTTGTGGATAAACTCTTTACACATCCATCAATTAAGATAGAGAGCTCTTTCCCATGTTTACTGAGCATGAAGATGTGGAGGAAGATCTTCCTTTATGGACAGCAGTGGTTTAGCCATAGCTATAGCACATGTTAAAAGGGTGCATGCAGGACTAGCTGACAATGTCCCACAACAGCCAGGTATTTCCCCTCTCATCTGCATGCTTTCATCACATAGTAAATGTGTAATGTCTCTTTATTTTTTTCTAGGTGAGATCACAAATTCAGAGTTAAATCGCCTAAACATCTGCACTGTATCTAAGAAATATATAAGCATTCTGAGATTATTTTTATTCATCTTATTTATAGAGGGAAATAGAGGCTTTTGATTTATACTGAGAAACTCCAAGCAAGCAAAATTGAGAGGCAGAAGGGGGAAAAGCTGCATGTATTTATTATAACTGTAGTTGAGAATTAGCAACCTATTCATCCTAGTAAGTTCAGCCTTGGGACCATAGCAGACAGTGTTTGTCAAGATGCTTATAAATAATTGGATTGTTAGGATCGTGCCCTGTAGTTGTATATCTTTTCAAGGTCTAGGTGGAAACTGAAAAAATATTAAGTCCCAATTCTGAATAGTTTAATTTGAGAATCAATTTCATATTAAAGGTATAAAAGTGAGCCTATTTCTAGAACATATATAGAGTTTTAGCTTGAAGTTGATCGGAACCAAGTTTACTTATATTCTGAAATGGAGCAGACAATTACTATTCCACAAGGAATTGTGTGACAAATCTTAGCTTATTGGTCTTAATCCAATATGGTGTTATTACATTTGAAGAGTGTTTACAAAAAAAGTTATACTCATATTCCTATTCTTTAATAGGCAGGCAACACACTCACTGTTTCATGAATTCATTTTCATAAGTTAGGCTTCTAGGCAGAAAAAACTCTTTCATGTGGAAAGCTTTAATGCAGGGATGTGGAGTGAGCATTCTTCCAAATGGTATAAGAGTGTAATACCTATCATTCCTCACCATTGCTTATATAATCTAACAAAATCTAAATAGCCACATGTTTGCTACTTCTGCCATATTGTTATAACTTCAAAAACTGATTCCTCTATCCTGAAAATATTTTCAAATTGAATATGGTTTTTTAGTTATATATTTTTTCAAGGTTTTGGTGGAAACTGAAGCTGTCTAATGCTGACTTAGATTTTGTTTCCACTGAGATTGCCATTATCTACCCATATAACTGGAAGCTAGGAGTGTGAAGAATATTGGTGTAAATAAGAGAGATCTGCAAGACCTCCATGCGGAAATGAAGATAGACTACAAAAAAGAGATGAAAAATTTGAAAGACTCGATCCTGGCACTCAGAAGAAGCAAAAAGTGCCACAGCCAAAGTAAACCAACTGGAATGAGATTTAGTAATGCTGCAAGAAAGCTTACACTGTGAAAGACAAAAGGAGATCGGTGAAAGGGCACTTTTAGATACGAAAATGGGAAAGAATTCTCTGAAAGAAGAGGTTTGAGAGAAGAACATGAAGAAAAGCTACAGGAAATCTTTACTCCAATTTTCACAAAAATCTTAAACCTAGATGACCAGAAAAGAGCCTGGGAAATAGATAAGATAAATTGTGTAGGCTCCACAAAGAAAAGGAGATCAACTTTATCGAGACATATTGCAATAACTTGTGTGAAAAAATCAACATAAAGATGCCATACTCAAACACAGTGTAAGGAATGAAATAACAATTAATGGACATATGGTAACAATTTACAGATATACCTACAAGAATTTTGCAAAAGAGGAGAGAGTACAACTTCTTAATTTCTTTTCTTCAAAAACAAGCAATACCATATAGATGGACTAAACTTGAAGGATTAAGTTGATGATACCAGAGTGAGCTGTTTGTGATTAACTCAATAGAAGAAGCAAGGGAATTTGAAAAAGAAGCCACTCAAAAAAGAGACCCACCACTATAAGTTGAGGCATCAGAAGAATTAGAAAAAATAGCAGGAGGACAGAAGATAATTGTACCCATAGAAATACAGCAACAGGAGATGAATCTTAGAGAAGAGGAAGAGAAAAGGACCAAGACTAGACATATGCAGCATAATGAGACCTTGGACATATCTGAATAAAATAAACACAGCAGACCTAAAAAGTACCATCTTGGAATATAAAAGGTATGTTTACATGAGAAAAAGGAAGGAAAGTTTTTCATTTTTTAGGCAAACAAAAATTTGATATCATCTGTCTTCAAGAGGTGAAAGTAAAAAAAAGAAAAAAATCATTTGATGAGGAATAAAAGACTTGGCAGATACTGTTATTCACTAGATGAAAAGAAAAAAAGGGTTACAATATACATAAGAGATAATATACAATCACAAGAAGTTTTAAAGACCAATCTGGGCACTAGCTAGCGGTTGAAATCACCTGGCAAAACCAAAAATGTCTATTAGTTTGAGTATATGGACTGCATAATGACAAAGAAAAATTCTATGAGAGATTGGAAAAACGAATAATTGACAATGTTTATGAAGAACATAACCTGATGAGGGACTGGAAAAGAACCCAACATCCGCACTTTCTTGGGGGTGGTGGTGTCCCGAACACAAAAAAACCCTCCCCCCCAGAAAAGCTTTTAAAAAGAAAATAACATACTCAGCCACCATTAGGCCTCACAGCAAGCTTCCTGGCATGTACCAATTACATGTGAGGAGGCCGGCGGGAGCGGGGAGGAAGGAGCAATTTGGCTCCCCCCCTCATTTCCTTGTGTGTAATTGATACATTCCAGGAAGAGTGCTGTGAGACCTAATAGCGGTCAGGTAAGTTCTTAACCATTTTAGGGCTTTTGCATGTGTGTGTGTGTGTGTATGTTGGGGGGGGGGGGGTTGGGAAGACATTGGGAACCATCTCGCATCTCTGAGAAAGATGCCCAGAAATGTGAGATGGTTGTATGCACAGGCCCGAGGAAAGTCCCAGGACTCCCCGTAGACCTGTCCACACAGGGCCCATAACCCATTAGACCTGGGCCTTTCACAATCTTTTTTGTCTCGAATTCATCCTCTTTTACTCTTTCTAAATAATCCTCTTTTACTGGAGGCATTGTTTGGACACCTCCTGTAAAAATGTGAGAGAGCCTAGGATATAAGCCCTATCTAGATGGGCCCCAAGTAATAAAAGCGACACAAACTATATGCAAGGACCAACATGCACAACTGATAATTAATGGAGAGAAAACACAAAGAATTGAAATAAGATGTGGTATCAGGAAAAGCTGTCCACTATCACCACTCCTATTCATTATGTGCATAGAGATGCTTATAAAACAAATAAATGGAAACAAGGAAATAAAAGGAGTTTGCGTAGCTAGAAAAGACTATAAGATCCGAGTCTTTGCTGATTATATTGTGTTGATCTTAAAAAATCCCACTGATTTGATGAAAAAATTAAATGGCATATTGACAAACTTATCGGAATTAGCTGGACTAAAAATAAAACTAATTTTTTAACAAAGAACTTGACAGAATTGGAAAAACAAGAGCTAAGGACAATACAGAATATAATATTGTACAGAAAGTCAAATACCTAGGAATATATACTACAAAAGTGCTATTTAGAACAACTATGAAAGGGTATGGAAAGAGATAAAAAAGAATTAGAGGAATAAGACAAACAAGGGTGTTCCCTATGAGAGAGGATATAATCTATTAAGATGTCGACATTACCAAATATTTAATTTTTGTTCCAAAACATACTGAGTATTAACAATGAAAAGATTTTCAAAGTTTGGCAATAAGTCATCTTGAAATTATTTGGACTGGGAAAAAACTAAGTAAAAACAAAGATACTTAATGATGATAAAACTAAAGGTGGGTTATCCCTCTCAAATCTACAAATTTAGTTCCACACGTGTTGTCTAGACTGGCTTAAAAAATGGGTGACCCTGGAAGACGATGATATATAAAAGCTAGAAGGAATAAATCTTCCGTTTGTGTGGCATACATATTTGGATATACAAAAGGAGGCATATTCAATTTATATAGATAGATAGAGGGAGGGAGGGAGGGAGGGAGGGAGGGAGAGAGAGAGAGAGAGAGAGAGTTATACACACACTTTCAAGGTAGCATTCTCACTCAGAGATTACCCCTAATTTATCCTGAGAATTGGAGAAGAGGGCCCGATCTTAATCTAGGATCCTTAGAGACCAAAGAGGGCAATGTATACGTGATCTATTTTCATTTAATTCTATTTTACCTTTATAATTGGGCTTACTTTTCTATTTTTGTTACTATAAATTTCAGATTCCCTCCTAGATACTTGAGGACTAAAAAAGACAGATAACAATGTAAACGAAATAAATGAAAAAATAATATTTTTGAAAAATGCATAATTGCCACTGTTTACCACCTTTTAATTCTCATTTTGCGACCATTTGTTTATAATGTATTAATGTCAATGCCCATTATTCCTTGATTATCTTCTCCTTCTTATTTTTTTCAGGAGGAAGCACAATTTCAAGTGCTTCTTTTCTCATCTTCATTGTTTCCATGCTTCAATGGAGGATTTGTTGTGTTCTTGAACCCATTTGTATCCATCTCTCTTGTCTCTTGAGGGTCTATTTTGAGCTGATGGCCTTTTGGGGGGAAAGTGCTTAAGGGCACTTGGTTTAAAATCAGTCACTGTGTGACAAGAGCTTATTTAAAGTGCAAGTGGCATCTTACATTTTAGGACTGAATCACATTTGTGAGGGATTGCCTATCTATCTACTGAATGTGTCAAAGCAGCCGGAAACTGAACATCAAGTTCAAATGGGATAGTTTTAGGATGACACTCTAAGAAAATCAATTTTTGTCTTCCACAAAATCTTGCCCTCCTCTACTTTTTAAAAACAGCCCCATTATAAGAACGCCAGAACTTAGAAAGACCTTGTTAAAAAGAAAACATTTATTTTAATTCATCTCTTTTTACAGTCATGAATGCACAACAATATGATACTATAATTGTAAGCTAAAGCAGAATAATGTTATTCCATTGGCTGTGTAAGTTTTGACATATTTTCATTTTTACAAAGAGTGGCTTCATTAACTGGTGTTGACTTATTCTATGTCTCATACTGCTGAATGAAAAGCATTCTAACCTTTAAAAGGTAAAAAAGTAATGATTGTCTCTACTTTGAGAAATAAGAAAAACTTGCTTCTAAAAATTACAGTGACAATAACAACTCAGTGCTGGAGGGAACTTAAAACTCATGATGACCATAATTACTACATAAAAGTAACTTTCCAGGCTTGGCAGTAAGTCAGTCTCTCAGGTGAAACAGAAGCTTCACATAGGGTGCAACTACATAGTAGAATGAATGCAGCTTGACACCACTTTAACTGCCATGATTTTGTGCTAAGTAATCATGGGAGTGTATCAACATTGCTCCCATTGATTATTCCAGGCCCTGTACTCTTCCCCAACCATTCTATGAATAGAACTAGTATTGCAAGATCATTGAATCCATTGTATTAATCATGGTTATTGTGGTTTTCTAACTATCAGGAGCATGGTTACATTTATTTATTGAAAGCTAGAGACAGATTTGCTGGATTTCTTTTGCCATGTTAAAAAGTATTTATTTTACATATTCTGATAATGACAATGAAACAAAGAACAAATTGCATCCAAAATTCCTATAATTTTGAGATTTGGTATGCATTCCCCTCACCTTATCACCACCTTGTCATGGTGAGTGGGCTTGTGCATTCCAGTGATCCTATTTCCAGCAGGAACATCCATAGTGGCAAGGGCATAGAGAAGGAACCAAACAAAGAACATCTAAAGGCCTCAATGGAGAAGCAGGCATATGATAGCATGGTACATGTTACAATGGCTCTGAAGACAGACTAAGGCTGCAACAGATGAGAGGCCACCAATCATTGTAGTATCCATGCTATTGGATCAGGACACATAAAACAAATTCATACACAGGCACCTCCCCTATGGCAGTGCTGCTCGAGATCCCTAGTGTAAATGATGGTGACAAGGTGATGGTGCCAAGTGTGCCAGCTACACCTTCTCCCTCTCCAACCCTGCACAGTTATGCTTCCCTAACTGCAGTACCAGGGGAGATGGTGCCCTTCATGCCAACATGTGTGTCTGGCTGATGAAGAGTGGCTCCAGGCATTTGGTGATAGCACCAGTCAAGCACATCACCACCACCCACACTTGTGGTGTCAACATCCCAGACAAGATGGCAAGCATACTGCCCCCCCCCCCCGCCAGTGCTCTTTCATTCCCAGTAGCAGAGAGAGGACCGTCAAAACACTCGGGGTCTCTGTGGCCACCAGGAAGGGCTGGAGCACAGAAACCACCTGGGAAATGCTGTCCCAGACATGCTTCACAAGGGGGATCTGCACAGGGCCAAAATCCTCCAATTCCAGAGTGAGGCCATGTATCACCTTCTGCTGCTCCACTGGCCAATGGAGTGTCAGGAAGGTGGAGTTCTATCGGGTGGGGATGTGCTGCAATAGCTTGCGTTATGGGACCCCCTCCATGGCCTGCCTCTCCTACAGCAGTCTTCCAGCCTATCACTGTGGTGGAAGTGGCCCATTGCCTAGACACCATTCAATCAGTTTAGTGATGTCTCAGATGTCACTTTGGAGGGTCTCTGTAGAGCAGTGGTTCTCAACCTGTGGGCCCCCAGATGTTTTGGCCTTCAACTCCCAGAAATTCTAACAGCTGGTAAACTGGCTACGATTTCTGGGAGTTTTAGGCCACAACAACTGGGGACCCACAGGTTGAGAACCACTGCTGTAGAGGGTGCATTAGCTAGTCCTAGCCCACAGGGAGGTGGAGCATGTGCAACAGACAGCATATGTTCTAGAAGTCAGCATCCCCACTGCCCATACTATATTCACCCCATTATCGGTTACCAGACAACCACAGGTGAGCTGCTGCCTTCCAGACAACCACCCTTCCCACATATGGTTCCAAGCGGATCTTGGAAGAATTGTGGGTCTTGTCCATAACTCCTACATAGAACAGGGCCCAGCAATGTTCTGTCTCCATGATGCCCTCTCTCTCCCACCAATGCCCAGTGAGGGAAAGGTACAAGTGGCCTCCATCATGGCTGGACCAAATGTCTGTGGTGAAGTGGATGGACAACCATCAGTGCCATTCAGCAACTGTTCCATGCATTTCTTGCAGTCTCGATACAGGGATGGCACCACCATCCTGGAGAAGGTGATATGTGAGGTTGCACTGGTAGCAGGGAGCTTCTCCACCATCAGGAAGGGCTGGTCATTGAGAGCCAGCATCTCTCCCAGATGCTGGGTGATCTCCTTCACAGTAGGCAGCTTGCCACCTGCTCTGCTCTGCCCCTAGTCATTGTGCCCCCCTGTGTGGCCTGCCTTTTCTCCTTTTGGGCAGCAGGAATCTTGCTGCTAATTCTGTCACAACCAGTTCCAGCCTGAGGAGCCATGACAACTTGCAGGGGGTGGTGCCTCTTAAGATGCATCTGCATCCCAGCTATAGACAGATGTTTTATGTCCTTGCCCCTACTAATTTTTCTTTTGCAGTGGTTGCATACTACATGTGTCAGATCCTCCAGCAGCACCTGGAAGTGGTCCCAGATGGTGGACCTAGGTGAGGGGAGGAGGAGACCAGCTTTGCAGAAAGCTGTGTGATTGCCTTTCTTCTTCTGATTGGCTGACAAGGAAAAATGCAGCTGCCCTTGTCAATAACATCAGCCCTTGCTCCCTCCCACCTCGTAATTAAAGACAACTGAGTATATTAATGTTTTACATTGAAAAAAAGCCCCAAATCAACGAATCTTTACGAATCTCTCTAAAAGTTTCAGAAGCTGCTGTTTCAATCCATACATGTTTTGGAGGGTCCCTTTTCAATTAGTAATCTGAAGATCCAGATTAACGAATCATACAGATCTCTAAATTATGAAATGGAGGTCCAAAAGTTTGCACACCCCTAATTGAAATAGCCCAGTATAATTCCATGCTTATCTAGGATAGTCAATCTTTGATTTATTTTCACTGCAAAGAAACATGTAATCCTCCCTGTTTCCTCTTCCTGACAATGTTGCAATCCAAGGAAATATTTATTGCTGTTCCAAACTGACCTTGAGCTTGATATAACAAACACACCTATAGCTCAGTTGCCCTGGAATGCCTCCAGCTTTTAAATGTGCTTTGCATGTAAATTAAGATCACCATATATCTGTACTATTTGGTAGTTCAACTCTAAGGCCTGGTATGCAGACCACATGGGTCTCTAGATCTGAACTTTCTAACTGCCCAGTCTCAACAGTTCCTTGATTCCTAATTGCCCCTTAACTTGTTAATGAGTTCATTTTCCAGTAAGCTAAGCAGGAGATGCCTTGATCAGAAAATTACAAAGCAGAAGCAACTCTTAGTCTTTTTTGCATGTTGGAACAGAGATTTCTTGTGGCACTCTGATGGCAAATACAAATGTTTTAAGAAAAATATTCTAGTTTCTTCTCTGTTTACATGGATTGGACACATTCAGTGTATGGGAAACTGCTGCCTTTAAATAAATCTGTACTTATATTAATATTTAATTGTATGTATTGAAACAATTTATTTCTGAAAACAGTACTTTTCTCTTTAAAAGTGAAATGTTTAAGTGCATTTGTATTTAGTTAGTTATTTTGCACAAAGAACTGTTGAAACATCTGAGAAGTTGAAAATTGTACACAACAATGTTCCAGTCAAAAAAAGGTGCACATTAGGCCTGGGCTGTGGTGCAGGCTGATAAAGCAGTCAGCTGCAACAAATCACTCTGACCAAGAGGTCATGAGTTCGAGGCCAGCTCGGAGTTGTGTTTGTCTCTGTCTTTGTTCTATGTTAAGGCATTGAATGTTTGCCTTATATGTGTGATGTGATCCGCCCTGAGTCCCCTTCGGGGTGAGAAGGGCGGAATATAAATACTGTAAATAAATAAATTAGAGTGGATATCCTGATTAGAATTCCTTCTAGCTATTGTGTTTAAATTATGTCTGTTGGAATATGTATTTATGTTTTAGTTAACAGTAGCCATCTTGAAACATGAGTAAAGCAGCGGACATTTTGTTTCAATTTCACAGTGGTTTGGTTACCATGGAAACGAAGCTGGCTAGCTTATGAGAGAGAGAAGTAGGCGGAGTCAGGAGAAGGAAAAAGAGCAGTTTTAAAAAGAGAAGCCAGTTTTTGAGGGTGTGGGAGAGAAGGAGAAAGCGTGTGTGAGCGTGGCTGGAGGCTTTTGAGTCAGGAAGGGCTGACTGGCCTGAAATCTTTAGTCAGGATAGACTAAAGGGAATCTAGTAAGACCACTAGTTGAGAGAAGACTAGTGATCAAAGATTTGGTCGGTATTGGATCAAATTAATAGTTTATTGTAGTTGGGACATTGTCCATTAAAGAGCTCAAGCTGAGGTTAGAGTTCGCTACAATTTGGTAACATCAGTAAGAGAGTGGAAGAAGATTTACACCAAAGTCTACAGTTAGGTAGTTATAGAGTTATTAAGCCACTTGTCTATTTAAAGTTATATAAATTAATCAACCAAACCCGCAACTAAGCTTTGTACAAATAAATTTGTTGTTATTTGTTAACATCTGTCTCATCTCATTCCATTTACGTCTGTGGAGCCAAGTTTCATCAGTATTAATTCAAAAACCTCACGTTGGTGGCAGTTAATTGAATAAATCACCTAACTGGGGGACGAATAACAGACATATTTACCTCAGAAAGCGAACCACAACATCTAAATCCCTAAATATAAAAACAGAGGCTGGGATCTTGAAACATAGATCACCCCCTGTAACCCTTCCCCTCATATAAAGGTGATATATATAATCTAGAGGGAATAAAAGATCAAAATTCTCCTCAGCAGTGGAAATAGCATTTACCATTTCCCTGCCTCACCTCATACCATTCCATCGCAATCACACACACAGTATATAATTGGTGGCAGCGTATAGAGATTTAGTGTAACACCTAAGTTTAGTGCCTTACATCATCTCAAATTGGTGACAGCGGTGGGATCTGAAAGGACTCCCCCCTGTCTGACTTCTTTACAATATCTGATTAGAATTCCTTCTTTAAAAATAAAAGTGTTAGAACACCAAAGTTTCCACAATGGAAAGGAAAACCTTGGGTACATCTATGCTGTAGAATGAATCCACTTTAACTGCCTTGGTTCAATGCTATGGAGTCATAGGGGCTGTAGTTTTACAAGGCCTATAGCCTTCTCTGCCAAATAATACTGATGCCTTATCAAAGTACAACTCCCAGGATCACATAGCATTGAGCCATGGCAATTAAATTAGATGATGCCCCTGAAATAGGAGCTTCAGAGGCTCCTGAAGCATCTTCCCCTTTTGCTTTGACCCAGCACTAAGATTATCATATTATGCAAATCTAATGTTCACCCTGATTTTTGGCGAGGTCATTTATCTAAAATTTGTGAGCATTAAGCTTCGAGTAAATTGGGGTATATTCAGTAAATAATGATACCCAATGACCAGTAGGAAGGTCCAAAATAGAAATTCATATCCTGGTGTGCTAAAGAAAACTCAACCATTGCTCAGATTGAGGGGTCCTACATGTAATGGTTACAGCCTCACTTGTTGGTGGGGTGGTGCTGCTGGAAACATCCTCTTCCTGTGCCCCAGTTTGCCAGATGAATGGACCTCAATCTCTCCATGCATCTGTTAAATTACCTAAGGATAAAAATTGCAGCCAGAGAATATGATGGTGTGGTTTCTAGTCATAAGAGCATACAGCAAATAAACATGTGAGTCTTTAAGCAGTTCCAAGATTTTATTTTCTTGATCTGGTATTCAACATTTTCCTATGTAGGTGGACATATATCCCTCATGGCCAATAATGTCTGTTTTTATAAACTGACACCCACATCTAATGAATTTATTTCTAGGCACCAACACAATTTGCTTCTTATTGCAACACTCCTCCACAGTATGTTGTACTTTATTATTGAGAAAATGTACATATTTGAAATTGATCAAAATGTTTGTATATATGTGTGTGAAAAATTATTTATGGAAGGGAAACTCATCAAAAAAACAGTCCTAATGAAAAGATTTTTGTTACAAGAAAGGGGATTTCAGGTACGCATTTTAATGATTGTCCCAATGGTGCAAGCTATTTGCCAGTGGAAAAGACTACTCTCTTATTTTAATTTTAAGCAGAGGCTGAATCTTCACATATCAAGGCTGCTGTCGTAATTGAAGGTCTACAGCTCTAGTATTTTAACTAAGAGACTTTACAGAGAAACCTGGCATGAAGTTCCTAAATTGGAATTTATTGAAAAGTTTGGTTCTGTGCATTTGACGCAGAATAGAGATAATAGCTTTAAGAGCTACAACATAGTTAGTTAATCTAGCAACACTAGGATAGCTATGTTATTATCTCTTGTGCATTGTTAGTGGGCAGCCTCCATTTGGACTTTCATTGAATTATTGCAATTATACATTCTACACTTAATTGCCTTTTGGCCCAACAACTTACTTTTTTGCACACATATGTGTGTGTCCATGTGTCCATCCTTCCATGCACATGTTGACCATGAACAGTTATGAAATAATAAACTTGTTAGACTTCAAGATGCCATTAGGCTCTCTCTTTTTCTTTGTTGTTATTGTTGTTGCAATAGACATTTAGCTCTCTAGAAACTGCTACTCTCAGGAAATATCTTTAGAAGTTCATTTGAAGCTAATTTGCTGTGCTGGAGTGCTCTGTGAACTGCCTGAATGTAATACTCCTTGGAAATCATCTGTTAGCTGGTGGGAGCAATTTGGGGAAAGAACAGGGGGGAAATATAACAAATAACTGTGCATTATAGAGAGAAAGTGTATTTGTATGAAAACTGAAAATGGAATCATTAGAGTTAACTTGACTTTGGAAATGCTGAGAGCTGACTGAATTTTCACATGTTCATGGAGATGAAATGACTGTTAGTTAATCTGATAACCACTTTGGTCCAAATATTTTAAATTAGCATGTCTTCCTTTGCTAGCACCCATTAGGAGTGGATACTTGACTGCATTAGTAATGAAGCATTCTAAAGACAAACAGCAAGGTTAATTGTCTGGCAGTAATGTCATTTACAGAAGTGCCGAATTGGTCATCTAAATATCCTGTTTTCCCCCACGGTACCTTTGCAGTAAATCAATATAATGTCTGCCTTCCTATTGCTCTACTGCAATAGGCACATTCAACTCAGCAAAGCAGGAAACCACCAGAATGCTGTGAAAGTGCCAGAAAATATGATTTATTAAATGTGTTTTACTCAGCTATTACATTTTATTAAAATATTTTCCTTTCCTGTTAATTGAAGAATGAATTTTTAAAGTGTGTTTATATACCAGTTATGGCTGACAGCAAAGATGAATTTCGATTACAGAGTCCAGAAGGTTTATATTACACAATATATAATCCCACAGCAGATCTGATATTTTTATTTTCACTCACATTCTGTTTTCACCTTTGCTCCTTCTTAGCAATAAATCCACTTGCAGAAAATTATCGGAAAGATCAGAGTGTACTTTTGAAATAAATGTGCTGACAAGGTATTCATTTAAGTCCATCCCTATTGCTTTTCATTTTGTAAAAAAATGTTGATGGCTTATTTACTTCTGAAGAGGTAAAATGTTTCCTGTTTCAGGTTATTGGCAATTTTAAAATATTATCAATGCATTATTAAAATAAATTACTGTGAGCCAAGTTTGCTTCAACTTTTACTTGAAAGAGTTCTTGTGCTTTAGCAGATTCCTGCAAAAATGCATTATGGCATTCCAAAGAGAAATATTGGTTTGTTTAAGAGCAAGATTATTCCTGCTTTAATTTAAAGATTTATTATGGGCTAAAATATCAAAATATCTTTTCATTTGCTCATCCACATTTCATTCTAGGGCTCCACCCCAAATCCTGCATAACTGAATAAATTAATGGTCAGGAGGACAAGCGATAGCCTGAATGCCTTCATCTTCTGAGAGCATTCAGCTAAAAGGAATCAGAGCCACTGCAGCCAACTGCAGTTTCATATCAGCTAAATGATCAGAAGGATATCATTAACAAAATAGTATTGAATACCCCCATGCGATCCAGCAGAACCACTGGTTGTTGGCACATTTCCACTAATGTGACTACGATTGCTTTTGTCCTACCATCAGGCCTGAAACCAGACTAGAATGCATCTAGGTAACTTACCTCATTCAAGAAAGGCTGGAATTGTGCTGCTACCACTTACCCTAATATCTTACTTTTTAATGGGAGAGTAGAAATTGACTGATAATTGTCTAAATTAAGGGATCAAAGGAATATCTCCTCAATATTGTGTGTGGGGGGAGTCAAATATATGTCTTGGGAATTCAGGTATTTTCAGACCCAGATTTCCTTCACTTTCCTACTTTCCCTGTCAATGAGGGTTGTTTGCTAATGACACGAGCCCCTTTTATGCATGTCAGAGTTTAGAAATGCCATTCCAACCGGAGCTCCTTGAAGTTGAAATGCAACAACATCCAGAGCTCCCCTAACTGAGGACTTCTAACTTACTTGGATCAGAGGTAATAGGGAATGGAAGGATACAAGTAATGGGAATTGTCCTATCATGTTGTGAAAGACATAGGATGCAAAGACAAGTGGGCATGGGACACTGATTTATTCCAGGCACCAATGCAATTGAAATATTCCTCAGGAGAACACATTGTGCACATACCATATTTTTAAAGAACTGTATCCCACTAAATCTTCCCTCTATTCTGTAATCTAAACATTTCAAAGAGTAATACTCTAGGACAGACCCATGACCTAGTCCATTGGAGATGCACTTCCATTTTAAAGTGCTAGAATAGTTGAGGACTTTCAGAGCTTATTCAAGAAATTCCAATGATATAATTTTCTTTGGAATACATTTCCAATATAAAATTACAAAATTTCAATCTAAAATTTTCTAATTCACTGAAAATTATCACATCATTTCACTATGGAAGTAGTCACAAGGATGAGTTGGATTTCAATAAACAATGAAAAAAGTTTACACAAGAGGGACAGAACTTGCAGCAAATCTGAAACATTCAAACCAGGGTGAGTATCCCTTGTCTGAAATGCTTAGGACAAGAAGTGTTTTGGATTTTGGAAGAATGTGTTGAATTTTGGAATATATGCATACATATATTGAGATAAATATTCAACACATTCTTCCAAAATCCAAAACACTTCTTGTTTTGGCTATCCACACCTCTAGTATTTTAGAGATCCTTCTGCCTCTCTTCACCTTCATGTCCCTCTTATCTGTAGATTCACCCAGCTTTGGAACCAGCAAAAATAAGAAAGAAAATATGAATAGTGTATTTCCCTTACATAAAGTAAAAGTAGAAATCAGAAAAACCTGTTTTTCTTTCTAACTTTTCTTGTTCCAACCTGTCAAAATTTCCTAGAAGGCCTTGAGCAAAAATACTTTCTTGTCAGGAAAGCAGTACAAAAGGTCTCAATCAGTAGAGTGAAAACAAAAGCAAACACAAACAAAGGACCAAACTAGATGTGCTACTGGCAGTTCTTCACCATGGTTTCCTACTGGCTTTCTACTAAGTATGGGGAAATAAAATAAGGCAACTTGATGGATGAGTCGATAGCTGTAAGGTTGAAACCCTTCTTCTCCTCAAACTGATGGTGGTGGAAAAAATAAATCTTAAACTCCATTTTGGGATACAAGAAACACAAAAGCAGAAGTAGTGCAGTACTCTGGCCTTTACCTGACTCTGTGATGCTTCCAATCTCCCAGCTTCCTTCCTTCTTTGTAGATATTCACCATGGGCTGTGTTGCATTTATGGTGGTGCATCCTGACTTCAATATGAATGGAAATGAGATGGTAGGGGTTTCTTCTACACTGTCATATAAAATCCAGATTATCTGCTTTGAACTGGATTTTATGGCAGTGTAGAAGGAGTCAGGGTTGCTATTATTAATAATGGGAAATTACTACAGATTTTGCATGAATGGGCTGCTATTGCTTTTGTTGGTTCATTTAGAATCTATATATATAAAAGAGTGATGGCATCACGGCAATTCACAAAACAACAAAAGTACAGGCCCCCCAACCTCAAAATTTGAAACACAACCCATCATCCACGCCTCAAGGTTGATACAACAAAAAGAAAAGAAAAATAAAGTCCTAATTAGAGGGAGAGCAATAATTTTTTTTATCCAATTGTTGCCAGTTTAGAGGGCTAATCTCTGCCCACTTGGTTGCCTAGCAACCAAGGGACAGCCAGGTTTCAGTTAGGGGACAGGCAGATTTAGGCCTCACTTAGACTTCTTCCACAGATTATCTAATTTGCACTGGATTATATGGCAGTGTAGACCCAAGGCCCTTCCACACAGCTATATAACCCATTTATAATCTTATATTATCTGCTTTGCACTGGATTATCTTGACTCCACACTACCATATAATCCACTTCAGTGTGCATTTTATACAGCTGTGAAGAAGGGGCCTCAGATAATCCAGTTCTGAGCAGATAATATAAGATTAGAAATATACAGTAGAGTCTCACTTATCCAAGGTAAACAGGCCGGCAGGATAAGTGAATATGTTGGATAATAAGAAGGGATTCAGGAAAAGCCAATTAAACATCAAATTAGGTAATCGTTATACAAATTAAGCACCAAAACATCATATTATACAACAAATTTGACAGAAAAAGTAGTTCCATGCGCAGTAATGCTATGTAGTATTTACAGTAGAGTCTCTGTTATGATTGAGCCTCATGGCTCTGTTACTGGCAGACGTGGGCGTAAGACTCCTCGAGAGTCAGATACTCTCGAGGAGCGAGAAAGAAAGAGACTGCGAGATATCTTTGCAGCACCATCTGACGAAGAGTCTTTTGAGGGGTTTACGGAGAGAATGGAGGAGGGGCTGGTTAGCTCGGAGGAGGATGAGATGGATTGGACTCGGGTGAGGGAGGAATTGGGGGCCACTGGCAATGATGGGATGGAAGATGAATGAGGACCTTCAGGATTAGACCCATGGACAAGCTGGAGGGATGGGACGGGATCCACAGCTGGGGATGCTGTGGGGCGTAGTCAGAGGTGTTCCAGCTCTGATGAGGAAAGTGATGAGGAAACGCCCGGGTTAAGGAGGGCAGCTGATAGTGATGAGGATTTGTAACTGGCATAAAATGAGGCTTGGGAGCAATTGCAAATTGCGTTGGGCAAGGTAATCTGGACGAACGCTTGGGATCTGTGTGGGACGCTTTCCTGAAGACTGGTGTGTTTTCGTGTGCTGATACGTAAGTTGTTTTGGAATTTGGGGTCAGACGGCGGGAGGAATTGTGTGGGCTTTTGTTTGTGCAAACTTGTGCTTAATCTCATTAGCTTTGACCTTCCGTCGTCTTCTTGACGGACGCCATCTCCTGCTTTGGATTTCGGACTGAACTGACCACGGCTTGACTTCCCCCTACTCGGACTTGGTGAAACTACAAACGTTCTGCTTCTGGCTTGAACTACGGAAAGGAACTGGGTCTACTCTACTGCTTCAATCCTCGGCTGATCTGTGTGTATTGGAAATCTTGCCTGCTGTGTGGAGGAGTGACTCAAGTTACTCAAAGCACAGTGCTGGCAGCAGAGAGGAATCTGCTGCCAATTAATTGCATTCTTTTGAACACTTTGTTCCCCGGCTTCTGTTTTGTTTATCCCCAGGCTGAAGCAAGCTGTTTTGTTTTTACCCGGATTAAACTCCGGTTTAATCCGGTTTATCTTTTGAACGTTTTTCCTTGCCCCTTTTTGCTTTTAAAGGCTAATACTGCCTGGCCCTTGTATTTTACGGGCATTTTGAGTTCTGTTATCCAATAAACTCTGTTATCTTTGATCTTGTGGCGTTCTGTCTTTGACAGATTGCCCAACGCCATAAAAAAGTTTATTGCAGTCATAAATCCCGTCAGGAAGACGATGGATGAGTTAAGGGCTAAGTTCGATCAATTACAAATGGCCTTTACTGTCAGTCAAACAGCTAATGCTGTTAAAGGACATGTTTTGACTCCTGAACGCTTTGACGGAACCAGGTGCAAGTTGCCAACTTTTTTGGCACAAGTTGAGCTTTATTTTTCCCAGCTCAGTGCTCATGCTTACCCTACAGACACTAGCAAGGTGGCATTTATTTTGAGTTTGTTGACTGGTCCTGCAGGACAATGGGCCACTAATTTAATTTTGGGAAATGACCCAGTCAAGGACAATTTGAATAATTTCAAGAAGTTACTAACTGACACTTTTGGGGACCCTCTCCGCACGGAGAATGCTGGGTGGGCTCTGTATCGGTTGAAACAGGGAAAGGGGACTGTTTTGGATTACTTAAATAAGTTTAATTTGTATCGCCACCAGCTGGACTGGGGGGAAAATGCATTCATGCTTTTGTTTACTGCTGGGTTAAGTGATTATCTCCAGGATAAGATCTTGGAGTCCTCGTGGACAACAAGTTAAACATGAGCCTACAATGTGATGCGGCAGCTAAAAAAGCCAATGGGATTTTGGCCTGCATCAATAGGGGAATAATGTCTAGATCCAGGGAAGTCATGCTCCCCCTCTATTCTGCCTTGGTCAGACCACACCTGGAATACTGTGTCCAGTTTTGGGCACCGCAGATGAAGGGAGATGCTGACAAGCTGGAAAGCGTCCAGAGGAGGGCAACTAAAATGATTAAGGGTCTGGAGAACAAGCCCTATGAGGAGAGGCTTAAAGAGCTGGGCATGTTTAGCCTGCAGAAGAGAAGGCTGAGAGGAGACATGATAGCCATGTACAAATATGTGAGGGGAAGTCATAGGGAGGAGGGAGCAAGCTTATTTTCTGCTGCCCTGCAGACTAGGACACGGAACAATGGCTTCAAACTACAGGAAAGGAGATTCCACCTGAACATCAGGAAGAACTTCCTCACTGTGAGGGCTGTTCGGCAGTGGAACTCTCTCCCCCGGAATGTGGTGGAGGCACCTTCTTTGGAAGCTTTTAAGCAGAGGCTGGATGGCCATCTGTCGGGGGTGCTTTGAATGCGATTTCCTGCTTCTTAGCGGGGGGTTGGACTAGATGGCCCTTGAGGTCTCTTCCAACTCTACTATTCTATGATTCTATGATTCTATGATTCTAGGATGAATTAGCACGCTTGGAGCCGGCTGAGAATTGGGATGCCTTAGTAGCTAAGGTGCTGCGTTTGGACGCCAGGTTCGAGTCCCGTAAACACTCGAAAGCAATGTGTGCGCCACCTATGCATGTAACCAGGGCACCTGTGGTGATGGGGGAAGAGCCTATGGAGCTTGGGGTCTTTAAAAAGCTGTCTACAGAAGAAAAGAACCGCAGGAGGCAGCTGGGGTTGTGTTTGTACTGTGGGAATGCTGGGCATTTTGCCAAAAACTGTAATGTGAAACCTTCCCAGCTTTCGGGAAAAGGCCAGCCCTAGTGCGACGTGAGTCCAACGCATTAGGGCTACTAAAGCAGTCAACTGAGGGGAGGAAGCATGTTTTCGTACCCATTACATTATCTGTTGGGGGAAAGGAACTTGTTTCTACTTTGGCACTGCTGGACTCAGGGGCTACGGTCTCTTACGTGGATATTGAGTTTGCTAGGAAGCATGGCATTCCTAGAGTGCGCAAGGCATGCGACGTGTGGGTGGAAGGAGCGGATGGGTGACTGCTGGAGACTGGGGTGGTTAACCATGAGACCTCAGCAGTAATGTGGGAGGTGCAGGGAGTAACGGGAACGTTTGTGTGGGATATTACAAGCTTGCCCAGATACGATGTGATCCTGGGGATGGATTGGCTAGCTGTAGTAAATCCACAAGTAGATTGGGTGACACGTAAGTTGACCTTAAAGAGGCAGGATTGTTGCACTCTGAACGTTTCTCAATCTGATATGGAGGGAGTGCCTGCTGAGTACGGGGAGTTCTCTGATGTATTTTGTAAAAAAGAAGCGGACAAGTTACCGCCGCACAGGCCGTATGATTGCGCCATTAAGCTAGCGGAAGGTGCGAAATTGCCAGCAGGAAGGCTGTATGCCTTGACTGTACCGGAAAGGCAAGCTTTGCGAGAGTTCCTAGATGAAAATTTAGCCAAGGGGTTTATTCGCCCATCTAGCTCTCCAACTGCATCACCGGTATTCTTTGTAGCCAAAAAGACTGGGGAACTTAGGTTGGTCTGCGATTATCGGATCCTAAACAAATACACCATTCGGGATAGGTACCCGCTGCCTTTAATCTCGGAACTGTTATCAAGGGTGCAAGGGGCTAAGGTCTTTACCAAGCTTGACCTGCGGGGGGCGTATAACTTAATCCGAATACGGGAAGGTGATGAATGGAAGACGGCATTTAACACGTGCTTCGGATGCCACGAGTTCCGAGTCATGCCTTTCGGACTTTGCAATGCGCCTGCGGTCTTCCAGAGGTTCATGAACGATGTGTTTCGGGACCTAATTGACCAATTTTTAGTGATTTATTTGGATGATATCTTGATTTTTTCTAAGGACGAGAAAGAACATCGTCAACATGTCAAGCAGGTTCTGCACCGTCTGCGGGCTAATGGGCTCTTCGCCAAGGCTTCCAAGTGCGTCTTTCATGTGCCTGAAGTGGAGTTCCTAGGTCATGTAGTGTCAGGTAGGGAACTTAAAATGGACCCACATAAGGTTGACGCCGTCAACTCATGGCAGGAGCTTAAGACTAAGAAGGATGTGCAAAGGTTCTTAGGATTCGCTAATTACTACCGGGAGTTTATTCCGAATTTTGCAAAGCTCACGGTGCCTTTGACGCAGCTCCTGCGTAAGAAACAGCCATTTGTGTGGGGGCGGGAAGCTCACGACGCGTTTTTACAACTAAAGTCTAGCTTTCAATCAGACAACATACTAACACATCCTGATGTTGACAAACCGTTCGTGGTAGAAGCGGACGCTTCTAGCTACGCGTTGGGGGCTGTATTGTCTCAGAAAGATTCCTCAGGGACCTTGCGTCCCTGTGGATTTTACTCGCGGCAACTAACACCATTCGAGCAGAACTATACCATATGGGAGAAGGAGTTGTTGGCGATTAAGGTGGCGTTTGAGGTGTGGCGGCACTGGCTAGAAGGGGCGCGACACCAAATCGTGGTCAGGTCTGATCACAAGAATTTGGAGCACTTGCAAACAGCAAAAAAGTTAAACCAGCGTCAAATCCGATGGGCTTTGTTTTTCTCCAGGTTTAACTTCAAAGTACAGTTCGTGGAGGGGAAGGCAAACTTGCGGGCCGACGCCTTGTCCCGCAAGCCGGAGTTTAAGACCAATGAGCAGGTAGTATGTCAGACCATCTTGCCTACTGCCTCTCTATGTGTTATAGATAATGAGCTCGGGTTACATGACCAGATCCTTGAGGCTCAGAGGGACGATGTGTGGACTCAGGAGCAACTTATGCTGTTATCAGCAGGCAGTACAATACTGCCTCATCTACAAGATCAAGACGGAGTATTGGTACGCAGGGGGCAGGTCTATGTACCAGTGGGGGCCCTCAGGTTGGAGGTGATTAGAGCCCACCATGACGAACCCATGGCTGGGCACTTTGGCAGGTTTAAGACCGTGCAGCTTATCACCAGGAGCTACTGGTGGCCAAAGATGCGGCAAGACATTCTGCGCTTTTGTGACAGCTGCGCTGTTTGCCAGCAGAGTAAGACGCCTGTTGGGCGCCCTAGAGGTTTGTTGTCGTCTCTACCTGTTCCTGAGAGGCCATGGCAAATCATTTCCATGGATTTTATTTCGGATTTGCCTAGATCTGGGGGTTATACTTGTATTTGGGTGGTGGTGGATTTATTTAGCAAACTGGCTCATTTTATTCCTTGTTCAACCATTCCGGCGGCCCCTACGTTGGCCTTACTGTTTACTAAGCACATCTATCGTTTGCACGGAGCTCCCGAGGTGATTATTTCGGATAGGGCTCCGCAATTTGTGTCACGCTTTTGGAAACACTTCCATGAGTGCTTAGGTACTAAGTTAAACGTTTCTTCTGCGTTTCATCCGCAAACGGATGGTCAGTCGGAACGGGTTAATGGGCTCTTAGAGCAATATTTACGTTGTTTTTGTTTAGATCAACCCACTGCTTGGGTGAAGTGGCTACCGGTGGCGGAGTTCGCTTACAACAATGCGGTGCACACGTCTAGTCAGCATACGCCATTTGAGCTAACGTATGGTTTTCACCCATGGGGAGGTGTGGCGCCGTCGACCAATGTGGTCTCTTCTGACCCTGTGTACCGCTCTTCGGAAATGGCTGCGTTGCATGATGTTGCCCGTCGCTTACTGTTGGAAGCTAAGGCAACGCAAAAGACTCAGGCCGATCGCCGCAGGCAGGCAGGGGAGGAGTTGGAAGAAGGGGATTTGGTGTGGTTGTCTTCCAAACATATTAAACAGGCTGGGGGAAAGTTTGCGCCTCGGTATTTGGGTCCCTTTCCTATCGTTAAAAAGATTTCTTCCGTTGCGTTTCGTTTGCGTTTACCGTCTAGTTTAAAGGTCCATCCAGTTTTCCATCGTTCACTGTTAAAATTAGATACCTCCAGTCGTCGTGGTGCTATAGCGGAGGGTATCACTGCCACCTCTCCGCCTTCGGGGGAGGAGGCCTTTGTGAGAGGGGATAGTGTTATGATTGAGCCTCATGGCTCTGTTACTGGCAGACGTGGGCGTAAGACTCCTCGAGAGTCAGATACTCTCGAGGAGCGAGAAAGAAAGAGACTGCGAGATATCTTTGCAGCACCATCTGACGAAGAGTCTTTTGAGGGGTTTACGGAGAGAATGGAGGAGGGGCTGGTTAGCTCGGAGGAGGATGAGATGGATTGGACTCGGGTGAGGGAGGAATTGGGGGCCACTGGCAATGATGGGATGGAAGATGAATGGGGACCTTCAGGATTAGACCCATGGACAAGCTGGAGGGATGGGACGGGATCCACAGCTGGGGATGCTGTGGGGCGTAGTCAGAGGTGTTCCAGCTCTGATGAGGAAAGTGATGAGGAAACGCCCGGGTTAAGGAGGGCAGCTGATAGTGATGAGGATTTGTAACTGGCATAAAATGAGGCTTGGGAGCAATTGCAAATTGCGTTGGGCAAGGTAATCTGGACGAACGCTTGGGATCTGTGTGGGACGCTTTCCTGAAGACTGGTGTGTTTTCGTGTGCTGATACGTAAGTTGTTTTGGAATTTGGGGTCAGACGGCGGGAGGAATTGTGTGGGCTTTTGTTTGTGCAAACTTGTGCTTAATCTCATTAGCTTTGACCTTCCGTCGTCTTCTTGACGGACGCCATCTCCTGCTTTGGATTTCGGACTGAACTGACCACGGCTTGACTTCCCCCTACTCGGACTTGGTGAAACTACAAACGTTCTGCTTCTGGCTTGAACTACGGAAAGGAACTGGGTCTACTCTACTGCTTCAATCCTCGGCTGATCTGTGTGTATTGGAAATCTTGCCTGCTGTGTGGAGGAGTGACTCAAGTTACTCAAAGCACAGTGCTGGCAGCAGAGAGGAATCTGCTGCCAATTAATTGCATTCTTTTGAACACTTTGTTCCCCGGCTTCTGTTTTGTTTATCCCCAGGCTGAAGCAAGCTGTTTTGTTTTTACCCGGATTAAACTCCGGTTTAATCCGGTTTATCTTTTGAACGTTTTTCCTTGCCCCTTTTTGCTTTTAAAGGCTAATACTGCCTGGCCCTTGTATTTTACGGGCATTTTGAGTTCTGTTATCCAATAAACTCTGTTATCTTTGATCTTGTGGCATTCTGTCTTTGACAGTCTCACTTATCCAACATTCGCTTATCCAACGTTCTGGATTATCCAATGCATTTTTGTAGTCAATGCTTTCAATATATCGTGATATTTTGGTGCTAAATTCATAAATACAGTAATTACTATATAGCATTACTGTGTGCTGAACTACTTTTTCTGACAAATTTGTTGTCTAACATGATGTTTTGGTGCTTAATTTGTAAAATCATAACTTAATTTGATGTTTAATAGGGTTATCCTTAATTCCTCATTATCCAACATATTCGCTTATCCAACGTTCTGCCGGCCCGTTTATGTTGGATAAGTGAGACTCTACTGTACTGTATTTACAAATTTACCACTAAAATATCACAATGAATTTAAAACACTGACTACAAAAGCATTGATTATAAAAAGGCAGACTGCGTTGGATAATCCAGAACATTGTATAAGCGAATGTTGGATAAATGAGATTCTTCTTTAATATGAAATAATTACTGGGATAGAATAATGCAGAACAATATAATCTCTAAAACCAGGACAATAAATAAACAGGGGAATTCCACACAGGAAACAATCAGGGCCAGCTAACACCTCCCAACAAAGTATTCCCATCATCAAAGTCTGGCAAATCCTGTTTTCTCAGGGCCACAGACAGTAGAAGCACATAAAATATCGCAAACAACACCACTCTGAAAACAAGGGAATTCCAGACAGGAAACAATCAGGGCCAGCTAACACCTCCCAACAAAAAATTCACTCAGGGAGGAAACAGCCAGGCTTTAAAGCTGCAAGGCCATTACATCCTAATCATTTTTCCTAATTGCAGCATTCATACTTGCCTCCAACAAACAAAAAAAACCAATCAGAAATATTGTATATTCACAACCTTTAGGAAATAATATCCCCTGATGGCGCAGCGTGTTAAAGCGCTGAGCTGCTGAACTTCTGGACTGAAAGGCCACAGGTTTGAATTGGGGGAGCGGAGAGAGCCCCCACTGTTAGCTCCAGCTTCTGCCAACCCAGAAGTTCGAAAACATGCAAATGTGAGTGCATCAATAGGTACTGCTCCGACGGGAAGGTAACGCCGCTCCATGTAGTCATCCCACATGACCTTGGAGGAGTCTACGGACAACGCCGGCTCTTCGGCTTAGAAATGGAGATGAGCACCAACCTCCAGAGTAAGACACGACTGGACTTAATGTCTGGGGAAACCCTTTACCCTTGACCTTAACTACCACCAATTCCTCAATACTTTATTTCCCATACCACCATACTTCGCCACAGCAACGCGTGGCCGGGCACAGCTAGTATTTCTATAAAAGGTGAAATCCTCAAAAATGTGATGTCTGTTGTATTGTTGCATGAACTATTAAAAGTATTAGCATTGGCTAGGATGTTGGTGTCTTTGGGATCCATAGCTGGTTCATCTCTCCACCTACTTCTCTATACATGTGCATGTAGGTTCACATGTGGAAAAGACTTGTTTCACATAAACATAAATTATATTTTACTCAAATTGAAAAATACTAGTCTTCAACTGGAGTTAAGACCTCTTGAGAGGGGGTGAGGAATCCTTGAGGCATATCCTTGCTATGTTCAATTTACCAATCTCAAGAAGAATCCAGTTACTGTTAAGATTTCTTCACATCTCAAGTTATGTTGGACCACTTAGGATCTACACTGCAGAATTAATGCAGTGTGACGCCGCTTTTTCCATCATGGCTCAAAGCAAGAGAATAGCATGGGGCCACAGCAGTTAAACTGAATTCAAACTGCATTAATTCTACAAAATCTAACAATGAAGTAGACAATCTTAAAACTGAAGCAGACAAAGTTGTGGGTTTTCTGTATGCCAGATACTACCAGTTAGTTATTATTTATGCTGTTATTATTAGGAACAAATATATAATCACAACCCTTCAGCCAATCAGTTATCATAATAATTACTTATTATGTGCAAGTAATACAAATACACAAAAAATTAACCAATTAGCATTACTATCACATCTCAACTACTATACACAAATATTAGCCATTTAGATTATATTTAAAAGATTATTAAACGCATTAATAGCATTAGTACACAATTTTATATGATGATGATTATTCAAGGCAATGGCATCTAACCTTTTGAATTCTTTGGGCAACATTGGAAGAAGAAGAATTGTCTTGACCCACACATAAAATATGCTAACATAAATGATAACTGATGAAACAAAAAAAAGGTACATGCATAATTTTTGTGATATCTGCCACCACAGATAAGCAAAAACAAAAACAAAAACCCACAGTAGCCCTCTCATAATAATCATAATTATATGCCGATCGTTCAAAGGGTATTTGAAAATTATCGAGCAGATTTTCTAGCCGAACTGTTGGCAATTATAATGCAAATTACAAATATTCTTATATTTGTAGATGTAACATACTCAGATTATTCCATTCCATTGTTGTCTACAAAGCTCGCACTTGAGAACTGTGCAATCAAGTTATAAAAAATTGTTTTATGTAAGTTTACATAAAACTTGGCCTCCTAGGATCCTATCATTACATGCACACAAAACATGTATACAGTTTATGATCCTGATTTCTCCCCCAAATGCATACATTGTTAACAAGATTAAATATTCCAATATTAGGGAACTGTCACAAAATTACAAGACAAATTTTAAATGAGGTTTGCAACCTTAGTGCTTCAACAATATGAGCAGTGCATGGCTGTGCAGGAGTGACAATTTGAACACTTCATATAAAATTATAATTTAAGATGGCATTTGTAACTCTGATTAAATAATTATTATAACATTTCTTCTTCAATATTAATATATTCACTTAGCCTTCAAATAATTACTATAGCTGCTAAAGGATGTGTGTGTGTGTGTGTGAGAGAGAGAGTGTGTGTGTGTGTGTCTAGAACACAGTATGTGTCTATTTTAGGGTTGGGGATCAATGATTTTTTTTTCAAAACTCATTACAAAATTAGGGGGTGCTGGTGTTTTGTTTCTAAAGTATCATTAGTGAAAATTTTGTTACTATAATGAGAGTAACAAAATTTCATTACTTTTTTGTTATAGTAATTGCGCAAGTGGGGAAACTTCAGGGGCTCCTTTCTCCTCATTTCTACAGAGATTTGGGTGATGCTTGCTACCATGGTAGAACACATTTACCACTGTTAGCCCATCAGGTTTCAGAACGTTTCACTTATCCACATATTTTTAGGGAACTTTCAAAGGTTTTATAAACAGCATATTTTTTTAAAAAAAAAAGCTACAAGAGCTATCTCCTTGAGTTTTCTATACAATGACACAAGGTAATAGGGGCTTATTCCCCCCAACTTTCAAAAACATTCCTACATCTACTGATTTTTAGGGATATGTTTTTTAAAGCCACAACAGCTATCTCATTGTATATCTCACATATTAACCTATAGAACATCCATCTATGGATTTCTTCCTATCCCAGCAAAGAGATTTATTTATTTATTTGTGTTTGTTTGTTTGTTTATTTATTTATTTATTTATTTACAGTATTCATATTCTTCTCTTCTCACCCTGAAGAGGACTCAGGGTGGATCACAATGCACATATAAATGGCAAACATTCAATGCCATTATTAGACATACCACACATGCAAACACAAATAGAGGTAATTCAACATTTTCCAACTTCCAGCTTCGGGAACTTATGCTCAATTCTGGCCACAAGGGGAACTGTCGCTTCATCCACAATGATGGCGAGTCCCTTTTGAATGTAATTTTTCCTCCTTGCTCTTTGATCACTGGCAGTTTTATGGTGTCATAAATTAAATTACCTCTTGCTTAATCTGTCTCTAATTTCTCTATTCACAGCTGTAGCTGTTTTTGAACTGCTTAGGTGGACAGTAAGCTAGACTATTAACCGTTTGGTGCTTAATCTGATGTGAGCTTTGAACTTGCAATCTTTCAGTCAGCAATGATTTTTTTGCTGCTGGCGATTAACCAGCTGTGCTACAGCCCAGCCCGATTTACTTACTATAAGTATCAGTCAGTCCTCTTTGCAGATTCAACAGTTTATCAGAAGTCTGGTTGTGTCACGACCCAGGCTACAGAGCACCAATAACCATACGCAGAGGCCAGATTCTATCTAATATCTTTATTAAGGAAATATATAAAGTTAATAAAAGCAAATGTAAAAGTTAGTCCAGAAGCAGACCTTTCAGGAAAGGTCAAAATTAGTCCAAAGAAACAATGTCCAATATGAAATATTAAGGTCCAAAGTTGTAATCCAATAACCGAAACACTCACTTTGCCAGGCAAAGTGAGGGGAGATGACAAGGTCCTTTAGTCCATGAACTTGAGCAAGGCTAGGAAATAACTTGATACTTGAAACAAGGCTTGAATCGTGGAACAAGGTAACGAGGAACAAGAACAAGGTCCGTGGAATAACTTGGTAAAATCCGTGAAACAAGGCAAGGTTTAGTCCTGGTAAACAAGGCAAGGTCCGTAGGTAAACAAAGGCTGGGAAACAGGAGCGAAGGCTGGAAACAAGGACAAGGCTTGAGCAGGAACGAGGCTTGAAACGGAGCGCGCTGTCCAGACACAACTCGCTCCGGAGGCTGACGAATTGACTCCGCAAAGTTACTCCGCGGGTAAAACACCTATATAGAGTCTAACTTTCCCGCCGAGAGCAGTTCTCTGGGAACCAGAAACGAAAGCTAATCTCTGAGACCAGATGTTTGACTCCTTAAAGATTCTCATGGAAAGCAGGCTTAATTGGGTACATTCTTAGCTGCTATTCTAGCACTCCTGCGCGAAGCTGCTTCCAAACCCCTCTGTTGTTTACAAAACTCATGGCGAGAGAACACGGGAGATGTAGGCTCAGGGTTTGTTTGACATACTTCTGGGACACAACTTTCTTGCAGGTGCAAGGTTCCCAGATCTGCCTGGGAAAGATCTGGCTGAGAAGATTCCAGTTCTGACTGGGAAGGTAAAAAACCCAAGTTTTCTTCTTCATCAGGCATTACAATGTCATGAGCAGGACTACAAGGCCCATGAGTCATCACAGGTTGGCTGCTGCTACAGAAGGACAAATCCCTCCCCTATCCTAATTGGAACTTTCTGATGCTGAGCTGAATTCTGGGAAATGTAGTTCAGGGCAGGGCTTGCTTGCACCAAAAATGAAACTGATTTTGAGAGGCTTTAGAGGTTTACAAAATTAAAACGGAAAAGTATTGGGTAATTTCAGGGCATCAAATTGTGCCATTGTTGTAAGCCATCCTTAGTCCCCTTCAGGGTGAAAAGGGCAGGATATACATTTTTTAAAAAGTTTCAATTCTTAAGTTTTTGGTGTGGGCCACACCCATGTGTCAGATATTGCACTGTAAGTTTGAATGTAATGAATTTGATCTGACTTATTAGGACTAAGATAATATTGCACCATCTTAATGTATGCATGCGTATATTTAATCTCAAAATGCCCAGCATACTTACGATAAAATACCTAATATATAAAGCACGTATTAATTATTTAAGAAAACTCAAAATCAACTTGCCCGGTTAAATTCTACTGTAAATCCTGACTTGTTTCATTCTTACAGTCTTCTTTGTTTCTTCTCTCAGTTTCAGGTGCTGGCAAAACCAACTCCCATGGAGACCATCCCACGATGCACAGCCACTTCTGGTGGCTGCCCGTGGGAATCTGTATTGCCAGTGTGTTAAAACAGAGAGAAGACTCAATTTTCAGGAGTCAGGTGCTACCTGATTACTAATTGCAGAAAATGGGGGGGGGGAAGTGGGGAAACCATGAGAAATTATGGAAAATGACCTGGGATTATATGGCAATGTAGACTTATATAATCCAGTCCAAGAAGATGGGGAAAGACAGTAGGGAACAAAATAAGATGGTTCCCTCAGTTTTCCGTCATTTTCTCCCTGCCCATCTAATGAAATCCTTAGTCAGCAATTTAGAGGCACACTACAGACCAAAATGCACACAGAGAAGAATATGCTAATCTCTACATACAGAACGAAGCTTTGTTGTACTATAGATTTATTATTGAATACCAACATTATGCTCAACATCATACACAACCAAATATTTTACCAATTGAAGGAATACGGCTGTCAATGCTTGTGTGGTAGACACATATATGTTGGCCAGGAATATGCACTTGTGTATGAGATTGCACCTTATTTGCATCCCTACTGCTTTTATTTTCAACAGAATGTAGTTATTGAACATCTGACAAAAATGTCTACTTACTTCTATGGAAGAATTACATATGGATAAGATTCAAGCGGCATTCCAGCCATTAGTATTTCCACCAACATGCAGATACAGTAGAGTCTCACTTATCCAACACTCGCTTATCCAACGTTCTGGATTATCCAACGCATTTTGTAGTCAATGTTTTCAATATATTGTGATATTTTGGTGCTATATTCGTAAATACAGTAATTACTACATAGCATTACTGCCTATTGAACTACTTTGTCTGTCAAATTTGTTGTATAACATGATGTTTTGGTGCTTAATTTGTAAAATCATAAACTAATTTGATGTTTAATAGGCTTTTCCTTAATGCCTCCTTATTATCCAACATATTCGCTTATCCAATGTTCTGCTGGCCCGTTTATGTTGGATAAGTGAGACTCTATTGTATATGCACTTTCAAATAGAAAACTCCACTAAAATGTGATAAATAATTAGGAATAATTATATTTCACTTTATCCTTATATCCTCTGAAGGCACCAGATCCAGCATGACTCTAATCAGGGTCAGGCCTGGTCAATACTTTTAGGGAAGACTGTCTAGGAAGGCCAAGTACAGTAAACTGTATTGAGACGAAGACCTCAGAATAAGCCTATCCAAGAAAAACCCATCATAGCACATACAAACAACAGCCATTGTTTGAAGTACAGTGAAATGAGCAAAGACAAATTAAATATTTGACACAGATCCTCAGATGTAGTGAAAGGCTACATGCCCATAGCTGTGAGATGTGCTCTGTAAATACTGTCGGGCACAAGGGCATGAGCTAAGCTGAAGTTTGATAAAAGAAGACTGGAATCTCCATGGCAGGTACAAAAAGCAACTTCAGTTCTCCTTGTAACCACTGCTGCTTTATTTCTTGGATTTATTACTCTTGGACTACTCAATGACTTCTCTACTTGGATGTTGTCCTGATTTATGGCTTCTTAACCTTGGGCTGTTGATTATTGTAGATTTCCTGTCTGGGCTTCTGAACACTTAAAAGTTCAGTTTCTACTCCTCCACCACCGCTGCCTCCTCTTTCTCTCTCTCTCTCTCTCTCTCTTTCTTTCTCTCTCTTTCTTTCTCTCTCTCTCTCTCTCTCTTTCTTTCTCTCTCTCTCTCTCTTTCTCTCTCTCTCTTTCTCTCTCTCTCTTTCTCTCTCTCTCTCTCTCTCTCTCTCTCTCTCTCTCTGTAGTTGGAGCATAAATCTAGGGTTTTCCTGAAGTATTATAAGATTCAGTCAAACTTTTCATTATATCATTTGACTGCTTTGACTACATCTTGCCTCACATTAGATGTCATGCAATTTCACCTTAGATTTTAATTTCCTGAGTAGAACACTGTATAATTATAGAATCATAGAATCATAGAATAGTAGAGTTGGAAGAGACCTCATGGGCCATCTAGTCCAACCCCCTGCCAAGAAGCAGGAAAATTATTCAAAATTCCTGTCCATTTTATCTCACTCATCCCAAGTATTGCAAGATTGATTTTTTCTATTTCTTGTTTTACTATAGCTATCTTTCCCTGATTCATGCTTCTTCTATTTCATGTTATTATTGTCACACCCCTAGGCTGCATAGGCAGCTTGAAACCACACTGGAGCCCAAAATATAAGCAGTCAAGCTGTTTATTGAATATGAGAAAGGCTGCATTATGGGAACAGTTTTTGTGGACCTTATGACAGCCTATGACACGGTGCAACATAGAAAAATGCTGCATAAATACTACCATATCACCCGGGACTTTAACTTTACAAAAACTATCCAACCCTCCTGGAAAACCACAGCTTCTATGTGGAGTTTCAAGGCAGGAAAAGTAGATGGAGGAGGCAAAAGAATGGTTTACCCCAAGGAAGCGTTCTTGCACCGACCTTTTTAACATCTTCACGAACAATCAGCCACAACCACCACTCACAAAGAGCTTTATATATGCTGATGACCTTGGCCTTACAACACAAGCAAAAGATTTTGAAACAGTTGAAAACCAGCTCACAAATGCCTTGAAAGATCTCTCCAGCTACTACAAAGAGAACCACATGAAGCCTAACCTTGCCAAGGTGTGTGCTTTCCACCTACGTAACCATGTGGCCAACAGGAAACTGAAAGTTACTTGGGAAGGCCAAGAGCTCGAACACTGTTTCCATCCTAAATATCTTGGTGTCACCTTAGATCGAACACTAACATATAGGAAACACTGCATGAACACCAAGCACAAAGTAGTTGCACGCAATAACATCCTGTGGAAACTGACTGGCAGCGCATGGGGTGCAGACCCACAAGTAGTAAGAACATCAGCCCTGGCTTTGTCTTTCTCAACTGCAGAGTATGCCTGTCCTGTTCGGCACAAGTCTGCCCATGCAAAGCAGGTGGACATAGCACTGAATGAAACATGCAGAATCATCACAGGATGCCTTAAACCTACACCTGTTGATAAACTCTACAAGTTAGCTGGCATTGCCCCTCCTGACGTGCGACGGGAAGTTGCTGCTAATGGTGAGAGAAAAAAGGTCGAACATTGTGAAAGCCACCCACTGCATGACTATCAGCCTCCTCCCACCAGACTCAAATCAAGGAAGGGCTTCATGAGAACCACCACTTCACTTGATATTTCCCCAGCAACAGCAAGAGTGTTCCTCTGGGCAGCTAAACCAGGCAATTCCAACTGGATGCCCCCCCAAGAGGGTCTGCCTCCAGGGGCAAACCAAGAATGGGCAACTTGGAAGTCCCTAAACAGATTCAGAAGCAGAGTGGGCAGATCAAAAGACAACCTGGCCAGATGGCACTACCTGGAGGAATCCTCCACCTTGTGTGACTGTGGAGCTGAACAAGCAACTCCTCATATGTATGCTTGCTCACAATGCCCTGCCTCATGCACGGAGGAGAAGTTGTTTAAAGCTACGGACAATGTGGTCCCTGTTGCCTGCTTTTGGTCTAAAACTATGTAGCTGTTTGTGATTCCTTTATTTTATCACTTCTAAACTTATTTATTATGCAATGCTTTTGACACAAAATAAAAAATAAATTGAATATTATAATTGAGCACAAGCAAGTAAAGTTCAGAGACAATAAAGAGGGTTAAATCCACAAAAGCAGTATACTTATCAGTCTTTAAGCAGGAGTCCAAGAAAGTCACTCAAGCTTGTAGTCCAAACTATAACTGGTACTTAGTCCCACAAGAAGTATCAAGATTAGTTCATACAGGATTCAATTTCAAGGCATGAAACAATCAAGAAACCACAGGAAGCAAGGCTGGAGTACATGATCAAACTCCAAATATAATCCAAGGCATTGGTAATCCACATGGCAAAGACACAGGAGTAATCAACTGGATTTCAAAGGTAAAACAAGGCAGGAACTTGACTTAAAGGTCCACAGCAGCAAGGCATACAAGAACACGGAGGCAAAGATCTTTCTCTCTTGAATTGCAAAATTGACATCTCTGCCGAGCAGAGACAGGACAAAGTATTTAAGGAAGATCCAAGGTCTTCCTCCCTGGGAACACTATTTCTCTCATGGAAAAACTACTCATTAGTGTGCTTCAAAAGCAGACATTTACTTCTTCGTAAACATTCTTCTGTGAGTGAACGCCTCCCTTCTGTCAAATACATCATTCTCCTTCAAACTAAAATACCCATCTGGCAGCTGTTGAACTGACCTTGACAGGGAAGAAGAATGTGGTTCAGAATGCCTGCTTGCAACCATCTCTTCTCTGGTCCCAGAATCCACTGGAACAGACTCAGGCAAAGGTGGCTGTATTTCAGGCCCAAAACCAGAGTCTTCTGGCAAGTTCTCTGGCAAAGCAGGTGCAGGGACAATTACTGACTGAACGGGGCCAATGTCAGGCTCACGCTGAGCTACAACAATTATAATATCTGTTGTACAATTTCTAACTATCCTTTCACCTCTGAACATGTCAACAGGTGAACATTCTTTCAGCATGAGTTCTTCACTTCACTTCACTATATTTCTTAATTAGTCGCTCTCCACCAGAGTGCTCCAAGCGACTTACAATTTAAAATATCATTCCACAATATAAAAACATTCAACATAAAAACATTCAACAGTGACTATTTGGCAAATTAGATCTGATTTACTTAAATGCACAAGCAAACAGCCAAGTCTTGAGCGCTTTTACAAAAGGTCGCAACTCGGACATTGCTCTAACATGTGGAGGCAATGAGTTCCACAGAATTGGAGCATAGGTCGAAAAGGCTCTATGCCTTGTAGCTTCCAGGTGTACCTCCCTAGGGCCCGGTACGTATAGGAGATTTTCCTGCGAGGATCAAGGTAACCACTGATGAAAAAAAGGAATGAGGCGGTCCCTAAGATATAATGGTCCTTGGCCATTTCGAGCTTTAAATGTCAGGATCAGTATCTTGTAAGAGATCCGATGTTCTATCGGTAGCCAATGCAGTTGTTTCAGAATCGGTGTAATATGGGATTGTATAGATTATCCCACTAGCAGCCTGGCCGCTGCATTTTGGACCATTTCGATCTTCTGGGTTTTTGTCTTCGGAAGGCCAGCATATAAGGCGTTACAATAATCCAACCTAGTGGTGACTGTTGCATGGATTACCATTGCCAATTCTTCTGTCGAAAGGTAGGATGCCAAATTCCTTGCCTGGCGAAGATGAAAAAAGGCCTGCTTACTTATGGTAGTGATCTGGGCCTCCATTGTCAGCGATGAGTCCAACACAACCCCAAGGCTTTTAACAGTAGCAGATGGAACCAGAACTTCCCCATCAAAATCAAGCAGTGACTGGATTAATTCTGGTGGCAGGCCAAGCCAGAGTATCTCAATTTTTGCAGGATTCACTTTTAGTCTACTCGCTCACAGCCAACTCATCACTGCTTCCAAATACAGTTTAAAGTTCTCAGGAATCATGGTTGTCCCAGGTTCGAGACGCAAGAGTAGCTGGGTATCATCTGCATACTGATAGCACTCTATGCCAAAGCTCCGCACTTGTCCAGCAAGTGGCCAGACGTAGATGTTAAATAACAGGGGAGAAAGGATAGCACCCTGGAGAACTCCACAGCAAAGGCAGGAGCCCTCAGAGCTTTGGCCTAACCACTCTACCCTCTGTCTCCGGTCCTGGAGAAATGAATTGAACCATTGAAGAGCTAAACCTCGTACACCAGACATAGCCAATCGATGGATCAGCAAGTCATGGTCCACGGTGTCGAATGCAGCTTTAAGGTCCAAGAGTACCAATAGCGTCTAACTGACGAATTTTGTCAGTAATAGCTACCAAGACAGTCTCGGTCCCATGACCTGAACGAAAGCCTGATTGAAAGGGGTCTAAGCCTGCAGTCTCATATAAGAATTGCTGTAGCTGTCCCGCCACTGTCCATTCAATCACCTTGCTCAAGAACGGAAGGTTTGAAACTGGGCGGTAGTTACTAGGTATGGTGGCATCTAGACTTGGTTTTTTCAGAAGAGGGTGAACCACTGCTTCTTTAAAACACTCTGGGAAAATTCCTTGTTCCAAGGAGCTGTTAATGATGTTCCTTAAGGGATCTCGTAGTCCTTCCCAGCACTCCTTAACCAACCAGGAGGGGCAAGGGTCGAGGGAGCAGGTAGTTGGTCTTGCTGCAGCTAGAGTCTTTTCCAGATCTTCCATTTCTAAATGGCACAAAACGTTCTAGAAGTTTGTCACTAGATGGCCAGAAAGCTTCTAGTTTCCTCAATGTGTCCTCTGTGGGAGGTAGCCCTTTGCGAAGCAGATTGATCTTATTTATGAAGTAGCTCTGAAAGGTCTCTGCTGTAATATCTTGATTGGCCATATATTTGGCTGGTGGGTTGGATTTATGATGTTACGAACAATTTTAAATATTTGAGCAGGTCGAGATCTGGCGGAAGCTATCAGTGAGGAATTATATTCTTTTTTGGCCTCTCTGGTGGCTGCTTCGTAGATTTTCTGATGTGTTTCGAGAGCCGACTTTGATGTTTCATCAGGTTTCTTGTGCCATTTACATTCTAATCTCTTCCGCTCTAGTTTCATCTGCCGTAATGCATCCATGAACCACAGAGATCTATTCTGGCAAGGGCAAAAAGCCTGTTTAGGGGCAACTATATCTATGGCAGTTGATAGATTTTTATTCCAATTTTCCACTCGTTCATGTAGAGAATCGGCTGTGTAATCCAGTTCTTTAAGGACACTCGAAAGTCTAATAGGATCCATCAGCTTCCTCAGCCGTGCGAAAGTTTGTTCAGTCTCCGGGCGCTGTGGTGGTGAACTCTTTATTTGAGTGTTCAGGATGTAATGATCAGACCAAGGAATCTCTAAAACTGAAGATAAAGTCACTTGTATTCCAATACTAAAAATCAAGTCCAGGGTGTGTCCAGCTCGATGAGAAGGACCGGTCACCATTAATGAGAAACCTATTGTTTCCATAGATTGTACTAGGTCTCTTGCTATCGAAGAAGACAGCAACCTATCTGCATGTACATTAAAGTCTCCCAATACGATGAGACAAGGCCCATTCCACCACAAGGTCTCATAACTTGGGGATGTTCTCGTTTGGGGCCCCAGGTGTCCGATAAACTAAGAGGATAGTCACACTTTCCCTAATAGCCAGTGTCAGACCTATACATTTGATACCCATAATATCAGGGGTAGGAATAGTTCTAATGGAGAAATGATTGCGAGCCACTATTCCCCCCTCCTCGACCCCCCTTTCAAGATCTTTGAAACATCTGGAAACCTGACGGTGTTAGTTCATGCAAGGGAATATTATCTCCTTCTCATATCCAGGTTTCTGTAATGCATACCACATCTGGCTTCTGATCAAGAATAAAGTCTCAAAGGGTCGCCGTTTTGTTCACCACTGACCTAGCGTTGATCAATTACAAGGTCAAAGGGGATGATACCTTAATAGTTTACTAAATGCAATCTGGCCTGGGAGTCTCATATCCTGACACTATTTCTTGTTTTTTTCATGGTTACAGGCAAGTCAGAAGGAATTTGCTCTGCCTCCTTCTGTGCAGCGTTGATAAGTGTTAGTTATGGTTTCACAGTTATCTCTGTGAGATCTTCCACCAGAATCACCCTCACTACTTCTGCTGTCTAGTAGCTGTTTGGCACATTTAGGCCCCTTCCACACAGCTGCATAAAATCCGCATTGACCTGGAATATATGGCACTGTGAACTCAGATAACCCAATTCAAAACATATTGTGGATTATCTGCCTTGATATTCTGGGTTATATGGCTGTGTGGAAGGGCCCTTAGTCTAGCTCCTGGTCAAAAGCATGGCTGACATGTGAAACCCTACTAGCAACATTGCTACTATCAGCACAGCCTCCTGCTTCATAATATTATGGAATCCCACCACCATGAAAGGTAGTGCCATTAATGATGGTGGGAGGGGAAGCTGCTATGCCATCAATCATCTTGGGAGATTTTCATTTCTTGTATCCGTATGTGAGTGTTGTGTTAATGAACCTGCTCTTGTTCTCCACAATCCTGTCCCAATTTGCATGATATACAAGTAAGCTTATGCTCAAAACTGGGAATCTTTGAAAGGTACAATTTCCAAAACTTTCCTAATAGCACCTCATACATTGAATTAATAAATGGCCACACCAACCAATATTGACTGTCAACCTTATGTATATTTGTAACAAGAAGTTCACTCCATATTTATTTTTATGCATATACATTGATCTGGATGCTTACCAAGTTGTGCAGAAAATATTTTGGAATGGGTTCTTTTTCATTGCCATTTAGGGACCAAGTGGAAGTATGACTTCGCTGTCATTGTAATAAATTGGGCATGAGTAGATACATTAGAAAGAAACAGATCTGTATAGCCAGAACAATAAGCAGTAAAGAATTATAGGCTGTGTGTTGTTTTGTAACCTCAAACTCATAAATAATACCCTTGAAATTGCTATGAGAATGGATCTCTTCATTCCAAGGTAGTATTGATGTTTAATGTGTTTAGAGACAATATCTCTACTGACCACCTCTGGGAGCAGGTTCAGAGGGATGGGATATAAAAGGAAACATTTTTATTGGTTAGTGTTCTTTTTGTTTTATTACCATCACAGATGGAGAGAGGGAATTTTCTGCTTCAAGTTCCAAAGTAACTTGGCTGGCTTTGATTATGTACCATGAGTTGGTGTCAGGGGTTACCATCAGCAACATGCCATGGGCAAACCTGCTTTAAATCTATACTCTCTCTAAAGCCATTAAACTTCAAAGCTCATTTATTGGATACTGTGTTTTGTTAATCTAAGTAGGATTTGTTATTTTAAGTGTTTTTGTAATGCAGTTTCAACCAGGCATATGATTTCAGTGTTCAGTTAGTAGTGGTCAGAATACTTTTGACAGTGTACACTGGTATAAAACACTATTACACAAGAGCCTAGACTTTCTGGGACATTGAAAAAAGAACAAATTCCTAACAGGAGTTGTACAAGTGGCATAACTATTTTGAAATAGGGGACCATGAATAATAGAATCATAGAGTCATAGAGTTGGAAGAGACCTCGTGGGCCATCCATCCCTTGCCAAGAAGCAGGAAAATCACATTCAAAGCAATAAGATACAGACATCTACTTAGTGATCTAGTATAAAGTAATATGTTATAGTGCTGGTATAGCCAACACCTGGAATACATTTCACACAATAATATTAAGGAATCTTGTACTTATTTTACTTTTATTTTCAAAATTAGTAACACTCACCCCAACACAGATGTGACATTTTCTCTGCTGCTTTTGTTAAAGGAACATATCTCTAAACTTTAGTGTAAGTATTCCCACAGTTTTTTTGTAGCATACTGTTTTTTCCCCATGTTTAACTAAATGATAACAAGTTCAAAGGACTTTGATTGGGGAGATAATTTGGTTCTCATCAGACCAGGTGAGTAATAACAAACAACTACAAGTTTAAAAAAATGATGATTGTCCATCTGGTACCCAAGTACTTAGTATTCTCTGTTCATTTCTTAGTAGATAAGTTGGAATTGTCACCTACAGGTGGCATATATGGCTTCCAATTAAAATGCCAGTTTCATTCAGGTAAGATAATTACCATCCTTTGGGCAATTAGAGACTTAGTTACTTATCATGTCTGCATTATCATTGCCCACCTGTGTAGTTCATCTTAATTCCAACTGAAAGTGTGCTCTTCTTTTTTTTAGCTGTTTTCATTTTCATTTAGAACTGGAAAAGATCTCTTAATTTGTAAGAGTAAGATGCATTGTGCTATTTGTTTCAATTAACAAAAATGGTTTCTAGGACTTGAAGCCTCAATCAAATTTGTCTTCTTGAATTCTGAAGGTGTTGTTTTTGTTTAGATAGAAACATATTCATAATGCAGCAAACCCACTCTTTGTTATTCAATTAAGTTAAATTCAGGATATTTCTTCCAACATAGATACATTTGGGATGCATAATGATTTCAAAGCAGCTTCACAATTGACAATTAATCCATTGTTGGCTCCCATATGAACTTCATTTTATTATTTAAAAAAAGAACTCAAAAATTAATTACTGCACTTGAAGATTAACATTAATAGTGCATTCAAACGAATGTATATTAAAATGGAACTGCCTTTCTTGTTTGAGAAAGCTACAAGTTCAGTTTCAGTACAACCTGCAGTTTATAGATAGATCTTTTACTCTTATTGTGGTCAAACCCCTTATTTCAGAAAGAGGTTATTTCTTAAAGTCAGAACAGATTTTACATCTTTTATTCTCATTTACTTTAGTCTGTTTTAAATGACTGAGGATAAATGCATGCATGAGTCAGTCAAAGAAGCTTGACTCACAATTGAAATGCTTCTCAATGTTATCTAATGGGGTATATTCAGATAGCAATCTTCCATTGCTAGAGAGAAATAGGGATTGGATGTAACTGTGTATAAAACCAAAGCAGGAATTAATGCTCTACAAAAGCTCTAGCCTTTGGTTCCTTTGGCTCCGAATTTGTCCTATTGGTTTGTATGAGACAGCACTACAGCAAGCAGATTGAGAACTGTTGAATAAGTCGATTTCAGTGCTGTTGTTAATTTGAGTAGACTTGGGTTACACGTTCATTGAATCTGTCTGTGCACCTAAGCTTTTGAACTTATTTTTCCCCTACAGCACTGTAATCATGATCTCCTAACTAGCTTGGATGTTATCAGGTGGACTGTTCAATTTGCCCTGCCAGGTCCAAGCTAGACGTGTTGTGGAAATTCCATAAATTAGACTTCCAAGGTATTTTTCTTTTGCTTAAAGTAGACTTGGAGTACAAGCACAATGATCAAGGTAAGGTATGATTTAGCCTTTGTTTTTTGCATTGCAGCTCTTACACTATTTGCTATTGCTTTAAGTTGCTTTCATTTGTGGAAAACATTACAGGGAAACAAGCGTCTTTAAGTTCTTTCCTCTGGTCCTCTGAAGGTCCAGCAGACAACAAGGTGGAAATGAATGTGCTGTCTATTGAAACCATGGGAATATGGGAGCAAACAGAAATGACAGAAGCCAAATTCAGATACATCATCAAGGTCCCACCTTTCAAAAGCTAAAGAAATTTGAAGAACTGCTTTATCGAGCTGATTTTGATAGAGCAGGGTTTATACATGTTTTATATGAAGCCTGATAGATTCTGACAACAGATTCTGATTAGTTCCCCAGATTAGTTGTTCTAGTTAGACTAAAAAGCTGAAATCTCTCTTTCTCTCTGGCTCTTATCTCGGGGCCTATTTACATTGCCAATAAAATCCAGATTATCTGATTTGAACTGGCATATATAGTAGTATGGACTCATATAATCCAGTTCAAAGCAGAAAATGTGGATTATCTGCATCTATAAAATAGATTTTATGGCAGCATAGAAGGGACCCTAGTACTGCTCAAGCCTGATAGCTACTCTTGTGGTACAAGGAATAAAGTACCTGAGCACTCCCATAGGAGACCTCTGTATGAGTGTCTTTTCACATAACACTATGTTCGAATAGCATCTGTGTGGGTATTAGGGAATGAAAAATGGTATCTAATTTGCTCTGAAGGTACTCTTGAGCCCCATCTACACTGCCATATAATCCAGATTATCAAAGCAGATAATCCACATTATCTGATTGAATTGGATTATATGAATTTAAACTGCCATATAATCCAGTTCAAACCAAATAATCTGGATTTTATATGGCAGTGCAGAAGGGGCATTGAGTTCACTATAATATTCAACACTTCAGTCTCCCAGGAAGTCATGTCCCCATTGAACTATGTTTTACCAGATGCAATGGTCATCACATGTTCAACTTCATTACATATACAAGTTTAAATGCTAAATATTCCAAACCAAGGCATACTACAATTCTGGAGACACACAGTAACTGCTGTGACAACAAGTTCCAATCATTTGAATATTCATATATGCAAATAATGGTTCCCTGACTCCCTTGAGCATGACAGCAACAAAAATCATAACTTTGCTCAGTGCTAGGAAAGAACAGAAAGGTCAATTTGGGATTTACCCATTTGGGACTTAATTGGGCTATAGCTTTTTTGCTTTTTTCCCCTTTTCCTAGGAAAGGTCTCTGTGTAAAATATAATATAATGTGCTCCCTCTTTGCTTCCTTCTGTCAGTAGTTGAAAACTTTCCTGTGCCATAGGCTTTTGGAAAGTGAAGGCGTGGACTTTTTAATAATGTGCTGTGATTTTGTAATGCTTTATGAATCATAATTTGAATTATTTTAATGTTTCTAATGTTTAATTTTCAGCATGATAATTGTTAATTGTTTTTAGATAACTTTATATTTATACTTTTATCAATATATTTGTATAGTTTTTAATCTGTATTGCCTTAGATATGTTAGCTATGTTGATTCCCATTGTTGGGAGGAAGATGAGATATAACAATAATAGGTGTTTCAGATCAAAACTTAGAAAATGTTTGCCATTCAGTATTTCCACTAGAATAGTATAAATCATCTCTATTGCAAGCCTATTTAGCACCATGTGCCTGAGCATCCTGAGAAATAGCTATGCATGTTGCATCTTTAAACCTGATCTACATGAGATCAGCTTCTTCCACCTGCCTTGTGAGTTTATTCCAAGCTGTAACTGACCATCTCAGGTTGGATAGGAATTTGTGGGCTTTTTGGCATGTTTGGCATGTTCAACAAATGTCCAAGAGTTTTTGCCTGAAAATCTGAAGGGAGACTTGCGGAAATTATTTAAGACCAAAACTGTCTTAAATACTGGTAATTCATTAAGACTGAGTAGTGAAAGCAAAACAAAATGCAGCTTTGAAAACAATCCAAGGGATATTCATCTTGTAAAGGGAGTTCTCTAAACTAGGTTTTTTTTGGGGGGGCGGGGCGGAGGGGGAGACAACAATATTTGGACCACCATAGAGTACATGAAATTATGTGCCTTTAATGGGGCTTTTAAACAAGGAAGATTTCTCTATATAAGACTGAGAAGTCAGTAGTAGGAGGTTGGGATATATTCTGACCTTAGGAAACGCTTTTAGCTTTCAAAGACAGTGGTTGAAATTATTTTGATCTTGTGAAAGTTCAAAATTGCTCCAAATGCAGACAAACTATGACAATCACACCTCAGATGGTATGGTCATACTCTCAGAAGTGAAGACAAATAAATTCACAAGTTTGGTCTTGATTTAGGAATGCCTGGCAAGAGACCAAAGAAATGGCCAAAGCAATGCTGACTGGACATGTTGCACAATGATCTGAAGACTGCTGGCATACCTTCTGACCCAGGTGCATGACCAGATGAAATGATGCCAACAAACGAGTAAAGCAGACCCCGCCATCAAGCAGGACAAACACTGAAGAAAAAGAAGAAGAAAGAAGTGGAAGTTTAAAATTATGCTCATAACTTATTCCAACAATTATTTTCTGTCTCTTTATTGAAGTTGGATGGAGAAGAGTGAAAAAATATATGTGGCAGAATCCCATCAGATTAACAGAAACTTTAGCTGTTTGGATTTCTGGTACAGAAATTAAGTATATAAAAGAGATGTCTTTAGCTGGACATAAGGCAGGCCTGCATAATTTGCAATCAATTGAACCAAATGCAGATCATAAGCTACCAATTGTAGCCTGCCAGGTGCACAACAACTGTCCAGTATTTGCCATCACAGGTGGGCAGTAAAAGTCGGAAGATAATTAAGCCTGCAGGTTAGTAGTAACAAGCTGTGCAGGTCTGACATAAGACTGTCTGTTGATGGACTTTTGTCTTTATAGCTAATTGCATTAGAAATTAGGTATTCACAATACTGGAGCTTTTTAAAAAGGTCTTTTCATTCCAAAAGTTTAAAACAGCAAGACTGACAAAAATGTTGTTGATAGTAGGAGGAAAGAAAGAGTGAGGAAATGGATGAAGGGAGGACATGAGCCATCTAGTGGTCTTTGAAATGATTGCCAGTTATCATAAGACAGGCAGCAGCACTGTCTAAAGTTCTTGATATCGGAACTTTAGGCAATGCTGGGGAAAGGGATGAATCTTGTGATCTCACAAAAGATGGAAAAACAATGACTGAGCTGAAATGCTGGAGGAGAAGTGCTTCAAAATCTCCATAGTGCAGCTTAGAGGTTATAGAAGGGGTACATAGTGTTTTGACCATTGCTCCCAAATTACAATATGACTTCCAATTGCAGATGCATTTCCAGACTTCGCATGAACATGTAAAACCATGGATGATGTCAAAACACATTATGTTTAATGAGAGAAACAATGGAAGTAACAAAAAGGCGATATAGCCTTAACAGTGCATAAGTGAGAATATGGACTTCATCCCATGATTAATAAAGCATAGTTCCCTGTCTGGAAATTAAACAAATGATGTTCCTATCCCCATCACATGTTTTCCACCATTATGCTTTCTTTACAAATTATTGATTGGCCTTCCCATCCCATGAGAGAGACATTTTTATTCGCACGGTCCCCTTCCCCATTTTTATTGAAAATATCAATGGGGTTTCTTCTTTTTGCAAGCAAAAAAGTTGACAAACCGAAATGAATAAATCAATATTCCCTCCTCCTTGGTCCCAAAGTGGTAATGGCAGAAGAAAGGAATCAATACTGCCCATCTCAGCTCCTTCCTCCAGCATTATGTCACCGTACTGTTTAAAAACAGACAAGGAGGATTCCCATCACATGTGCAATTTGCTGATTTTGCCTGTCTCTATGCGGGGAATTGAAAATTGATTGCCAATTTAGTTCTAAATCACTTCAGAAATGGTGAAAGATTAGAAACCCATGGAATGAGCATGCTTCGTGTGATGGTTTCCATCAGTAAACATTTCTAAAGTGTGTAGAAATGCAGAGTTTACTGCATGTGATGAAGTCCTATGGGTAAATGAAACCACATTATGATGGTTCTGCAGATACAGAGGCATGGCGTATTGCCAATTTAACAGGATTTATTTGTTCATGACTGTAGTCAGAATGATAGTCTTAATATAGGAATGTAGCTTTTCATTAATTTTCACAAAAAGCATCCATTCATTTTAGCAGTTTTCTTATATGAGAAAATATTTGAATGCCTCACTGTTTTAAAACCTATTGACAATTCAGGACTTCTGTGCAAAATTCACAAAATTCACCCATGTTGTCAATATTTTTCAGCATTTTCTCTTTTTGCACATAATATATTTCTGCTGAGAAATATTGTTTTCTGTGCGTAAATAGCTGTTTCCTATGCAGGAAATGCTGTTTTTTGTCTTAAAAAAACCCAAATCTGAATTCAGTACAGACTAGGTCCTGAACTGCAAAGCCTTTGTCAGTACAGCGGTCTTCTCATCAAGGTTTTTTTACCCTTGAAAAACATGTTTTTAAATTTTATTTTTAATATTCTTTCAATCCTTATATTTGCAGTGACAAAACAAATCTAAGGTTTAAGGTAAGAAAGTTTTCTAAAGCAAAGGTTTTCTAAAGCAAAGGTAAGAAAACTGCAGTCCTTCAGATGTTTCTGACCATCTAGCAGTGGTCAGTCAAGCACAGAGCTGTACTCCAGTTGTATCTGTAGGGGGTAGGCATTTCCCCATCAGAAACTTTACTTCATAATACCTATCGCCCCATTTCACTGCTATTTAAAGCAGTCATCACTATAGTTTTTGTGCCTCCTTATATTTCACAGGCAAAGAACAGTGAGACAGCTTCTCAGAAAATGGCTTTAAATAGTTTTCACAACTTTAAAGAGCAGAGGCAGAAAGCCAGAGTTGCACCCAAGGAAACCAGGATTCACAGATACACATATCCTGTGAATTTCAGCGGAGATGCTTAGGCAGCACTTCAGGCCTGCATTTAGAGTGAGCAATAACCATTTCAACCCAATGATGTGAAACCACTTCAAAAGACTCCCTAATGAACATGAGGAACCTTTAAGCAAGAGAGCTAATGGGAAAGTGCTCATTCCATTACCACAGAGCAGTGGAGTTAGTCTAAGCTTTTGCTTACACATCATATTTTGCAGCTGCAATGCAACATGTTTCCATGAAAGCTGAGCAATACTGGTGTTTATTGATGATTCACAGACCTTTCACACATATTCAGTAGGCCCATTGTTTCAGCACCTTGAATAGAAAAAGCCAGCATGACATAGTGGTTTGAATGTTTAACCAGGACACTGGAAATCCAAAATTTGAATCTCCACTTAGTCATGGGTAATCTTGGGCAAGTCACACTGTCTCAGCCTTAGGGGGAGAAAAGGGCAACCCCCACTGGATAAGATTCTGCCAAGAAAATTTTGTGATAGGTTCACCTTAGGGTTGCCATAGCTAAAAAATAGAAAGCACACAATAATAACCATAATAACAACAATAGCCTTAGAAAGTTAATTTAAAATTCCACCTGCACTGTAAAAGAATGTCAAACCTATCTCCAAACTTGTGCCCAAGACTGTAGAGCTGTGGGTGAGCGAGTGCCTTTGATGGTCTCCCTGGATAAAGACTAAGGTTAAACTGTCTGGTACTGTATGGGTGTGTGCCGAGGCAGGTAACATGGGGAGAGTGGAGCCAGAGGTTTTAAAAGCCCTGGCTACTCTCCTCTGGACTTCTTTCTGTTCTTTTTGACCTCCCCATCCTTGGTGCAGCATGAGTTTCATCTAGTTGCTTATTGACATGGGGTAGGATTTTTTCCCCTCTTGAGGTCCCCCCCCCCCCCCACCTAGCCCATACTATCTTTGGGGGAACATGGAAACTGCCAAGAATTGTATTTTAAAATTACTTTACTGGCAGGTTTGGGGAGAGAAAACCAAAGATTTGTCTATGGGACAGAGCTAGGAGGGCTCCCCATGGCTTGTCCATCTTTCTGTTCATAGAATTCTTTATCCCACTGGTAGTAGCTTGTAGTTAAGCAATATTGAAATAGGGCTGTGATGTCTTCTGGAAAATTCCAGTTAATGAGTGTGATGGTGTCTGCCATAGGGATATTGGTGAATAGAGACACCACATCAAAGCTGATCAGTTTGTCATTGGCATTCAGTTTGGGATTGCTGATATTTTCTATGAAGTAGGCTGAGTTCTTAATGTAGTGTAAAGTGAACCCAACATGGGTTTGTAGTTGTGCAGCCAGAAATTTTGCCAAATCGTATTGGGGGATCCAATGGAACTCATGATGGGTCTGAGTGGAATCCTTATGGAACTTTGGGAGTCCATGAAGCCTAGGAGAGAGAGTTTCCAATTTACATAGATGTTGGCATATGTTAAGACTGATCGAGGAGTTCTTAATCAAAGTGTTGGTTTTTCTGGTGATTTTGTTAGTTGGGTCCTGGTTTAGTTTTTTATATGTTGTGGGATCCAAGAGTTGTCTGATTCTTTTCTTTGTATTGTTAGTTTTGGTTTGCACCTCAATTTGACAAAGTAGAAGTACTGTGGGATCACTTCACGATTGGTACTCTTTCAAGCCATTTGGCCATCACTATTCAGGGAAAGAAAGGATTGGTTTACAGCTATATGTGGTGGTTTTCATGTCAGTGGGGCAGTGACTTCTGCAATATTTGTTGTGATGTAAAAGGAGCTATCTATCACAAAAATAGATTCAGCATCTTGAATAATGCCTTTAAAGACCAGCATACCTCCAGCCCCTACTGATCTAGAAGCCACCAGTCTTCCTTACTATTACAGCTTCAGAATTGTTTGCTGCTTGCACATCTCAAAGACAGCAAGGGAATACACATAATTGAAAACTTAGAGGTATTGGGCCAAATAAATGGACTGGAGGCTGGCCTAAGAAGGAAAGAATAATAACTCAACAGCTGAACAAGTGCTTTACTTGTTGATCAGAATGTTTAGAATTATGATCTATGTTATCACTCGTTTAAGAATTTCAGGTGGCAGAACTGGGAAAGTGTCTCACATTTACTGTTTCTCCATTGATGTTATTCTCCACCCAAAGCATTATGCATTGCTTGTGCTACATGACTCTTTTGCTGATCTTGACAACTTGCACAATTGAGTGCATTTCCACAGGGGAGATAGAATACATCAGCCAAGAATATCCATATACACAACTGTGCTGCATTTCCATTTCACAAATCTTCATATAGATGCTGTTCATTGAACAAAAATGCCAGTTACTTCCATAAGCAAACTTATTACACTTCAAGTTGACTCTGAGTTATGAGTGCCCTTTCAAAGGGCATACCTGGCAAGATTTGTTTTCAGAGGAGTTTACCATTATGATAGTCTACAGAAACTGATATTTCCCAGTCATTTCCCTTCTAAATACTAACCCTGCTTCCAAGATCAGACAGGTTTTGGTGTATTTCGGGGTATTTAGGTTATGCAGCAGGAGCATTTTGGCCTTTGTCTCTGGGATAACTCATATTTTAATCCCTCTGCTCAGTCAACACACCTCCATCCTCCATATTTTCAAGTAGGTTCAAGACTACATAACTCATTATGGAATCTGATCACGAGTGTGCAGGGGATGCCTAAAAACACCTGAAGGCTTTAATCCAAGATACCAATAGGCAATATCAATTATTGAAAACAAATCAGGTTTTAAGAGTTGCATGAAAGTGTAATATGCTACCTTGGCATTTGGTGTTTTTAAACAGAGGCTGGATAGCCGTCTGTCAGGAATGATTTGACTGTTTTCCAATGTGGCAGGGGGTTGATGGATGGCCTTGTGGTCTCTTCTAACTCCATGAATCCATGATTTTTGTGAGAGTTCGATCCTAGGTGGTTGTAAAACTAAATTGACAATCATTTCTAAAATGTCACACTTTCAAGAACAGTACTATCCTTATGTACAGTGAGGCTATTATCTCAAGCAGCAGATATTTTAGTGTCATGAAAGCACAGCAAATGCTTAGTTATCTAATATATTATTGTAACTTTTTATTGTCAATGTGCCAGCAGGACTGATGACTTGAAGTTTGGGATTCTGACAGGTTGCCAGTTCAAATCTAACCCAGGGAGAGCACAGATGAGCTTCCTCTATCAGTTCTAGCTCCATGCAGGGACATGAGAGAAGCCTCCCACAAGGATGGTAAAAAAAAACATCAAAACATCTGGGCGTGTCCTGAGGAACGTCCTTGCAAACTGTTAATTCTCTCACACCAGAAGCAACCTGGAGTTTCTCAAGTTGTCCCTGACATGAAAAAAATGATCAGGGTAAGAGTTCACATCTTGTGCCAAAAGACCGTGGCTGGTTTCAGATAATAGGCCCTTGCATTGAGAGATATATCCATTAATACTACTCTTTAGGCAGCAAAATGTGTTGATCTTGTCCTAAACAGTTTATCTCACAAGAAACTCTGACACTCAGTATTTACTCTGCAATCCTACACACACAGTAAACTCCTCTGAACACAGGGGGACTTTGTTCTGAATTGATATATAGCATTGTGCTGTTAAGTCTCCTATGTTTTAATAGTTTCAGTTATGCTCACAGTTGTGCTGCCATATGGTATTATATCTATTTTATGATTCTCTCTAGTCAAGCCTCATTGGAAAATGCCAATGAGATCTTAGTTGAAATTATGCAGTGCAGTTAATATAGTGCAGACTGATTATGCTGTTTCACTGCAGTTTATGGCATTTAAAATATTATACTGAAAATTAATGCATTCCACCTTTCTACTAGTATTCTGTAAATCAGGCTGGACACATCCATACTTTTTCTCCTCCTAAAAATACATTAACAAAAAAACATTGTCATGATCAGCACTTTCCCTCCTCTGCTCTAATATAGGTCTAATGCCTATGGAGTAATTAATATTTATGAGTTAAATGAGTTCCTCTTATATCCTAAATCATGAATATCTAGTACTGGAAGCTTTAAAAAGCAAACCTTGCAAGCATAAACGAATATAATAAATAGGCATTTGTACACATCAATTGTGAATGTTTGTAAAATACAAATCAATTTTAGCTAACAGAAATTACTCCCTGGGTTTTTTCTCTTGTTAGTATTGATCTTTAGCCAACTCCATCTTAGTTTCATGAGTCTGTTAGGATAAAATAAATTCCTTTGCTAGGCTTTGCCTTGATGTACGCCAATCAACAATGCACATTTCAACAAAAAAGCCATCTGATGTCAACACTCATTGGAAAAAATGCTAGCAAAGGAAGTTAAATAAATCTTTTTTACCAGGTATGGCCTTGGGTCACATGAATGAGCTCTCTCATATTTTGAGTACAATTGTTCATCAAGGATGTTCTGACTTTAGCCAATACTGCATCTTTGATAAATTGGACACAGCAAATCATGTTAGCATGGAGGTCTCTAAATTGGGAATTTTATTGAACACACAGAAATGAAAATATAGACAACAGCTGCATTGGGAAACACTAAATGATATGGTAAAGCTTCATGAATGGCAAAAAGCACATGCAAAACAGAGCACAGTTCCTTTAGGATTCTTTTTTTTTCATGTCAGGAGCAACTTGAGAAACTGCAAGTCACTTCCGGTATGAGAGAATTGGCCATCCACATGGATGTTGTCCAGGGAATGCCCGGATGTTTTGATGTTTTTACCATCCTTGTGGGAGGCTTCATTCATGTCCCTGCATAGAGCTGGAGTTGATAGAGGGAGCTCATCCGCGCTTTCCCCAGGTTGGATTCTAACCAGAAACTTTCAGGTCATCAGTCCTGCTGACATAAAGGTTTAACCCACTGTGCCACGGGGGGCTTCCCCTTTAGGTTAGGGAAATACTAATTCAAAATTTGTCATATTGCAGGGGCTGCAGTAGATTGGAAATAAACCATATGAAGCCACAGGGGTTGCTAAGAGGATGGTGAGAAAGGAGAGAAAGATGAAAGGGGCTCAAAAGTCAGGCTAATAGAATAGAATACTTTCGTTCATCAAAACAAACACACTCACCTAAGAAAGATGGGCAACTTAGGAAACTTCATCATGGAGGAAAAGTGCTCCCCAAAAGACAGAGTTTTATGATCTCAGAAGTCAGCTGTACTTGTTACTATCCAATGAGGAGGCTTCTCTCATGCTCCCTATAGAAAGGAAATCTAGTATAATGCCAAGTTTTTAACTTTGTTTGTTTTTTAAAATACATTATAATTGTATCCTCAACTGGGCTATAGTTCTAATTCAGCCAGGCATAGTAAGCTATAGTTGCCTGTCCCCATTTTCTCTGACATTGATATTTCCTTAGGAGACTACTCTGGGGGGCTCTGTACTACTGTTCTCTAACAAAACAAAAGTGCACCTTAATCCTTTAGGACTACACATAGAACAATACATTTTTTAAAAAACCCAAAAAACCAGAATGAATTATGTGTCCGCTTTTAAGCCCTTTTGAGTATTCATAGTGATGTACCATAATGTAGAAGTCATTACAATGTCAAACTAAGTGCTTTAAAGTTAAACACAGTAAAATGAAGGTATAAAACAGAAGAAAGAGGAACCTGTGTTTTAACTTGTCAAAGTCAGAAGCAAAACACTTCAGTTTCAATGTTTTAGCAATGATGTTGCTACGCCAAGGGCTTTTCTCTCTACTTCTCTCAAGGTTCAGCTCAAGGTTTGCATCATTCAGACGTGACAATAGACTATTGTATTTTGTTTGTTCATTTGATAGTTTTGAATATTTCTACCCCACCCTCTTTGCACTATTAAGCCTAATTTGGTGGGAGCCAGGAGACACAATCTGTAACCAAAAGGAAAGAAAGATATCGGTAGATAGGCTCATAGAGTTGGATGAGACCATATGAACCATCCAGTCTAGTCCCTACTCTATGGGGAAATACATGATCAAAGCACTCCCTAAAGATAATTATCTAACCTCTGTTTGAAAACCTCAAGAGAAGGAAGCTCCATCATACTTTGAGAAATAATAATGGATAAAATTCTTCAAGATGAGAAATTAAAGTAAAAGGTAACAGAAATAGGGTCAGAACCCTAATGCAACAGGTCAATGACTTGTGCCCATGGACAAAGAGAACTACTAAAATAATCAATGCTGAGAAATAGAAGAGGACAACCAAAAATGAAGAACAAGAGAACTCTTCTACAAGATCTGGGAAATGAAAGAAAATTTAAACCAAGAGTGGGGATGCTTCTGCATCTGCATACCTAAGGTTGTTAATGTTGCTTCCAGCAATTTTAACTCCGACCTTGGAATTGTCAAGCCCCGTGCATCGCATGATGTGTTCTGCATACAAGTTGAATAGGTAGGGTGAAATTATGCAGCCCTGCCATACTCCTTTCCCAGTCTTGAACCAGTCTGTTGTTCTGTGACCTGTTCTTACTGTGGCTACTTGGTCTTTATACAGATTTCTCAGAAGGCAGACAAGGTGACTTGGTATCCCCATACCCCCAAGAACATGTCACAGTTTATTATGATCCACACAGTCGAAGGCTTTAGAATAGTCAATAAAGCAGAAGTAGATGTTTTTCTGAAACACCCTGGCTTCCTCCATTATCCAGCGGATATTGGCAATTTGGTCTCTTGTTCCTCTGCCTTTTCTAAACCCCGCTTGGACATCTGGCAACTCTCGCTCCATGTATTGCTGGAGTCTTCCTTGCAGGATCTTGAGCATTACCTTACTGGCATGGGAAATAAGTGCCACTGTATGGAAGTTTGAGCACCTCCACTGCATATTCACTAGGAATATTTGTGAGATCATATCTAATTGGTCTGTGTATTTTCTCCATTCTCTTTAGTCTGATTCTAAATTTTGCAATAAGAAGTTCGTGATCTGAACTACAGTCAGCTCCAGGTCTTGTTTTCATCGACTGGATGGATGTCCGCCACCTTTGGCTGCAGAGGATGTAGTCAATCTGATTTCGGTGTTGACCATCTGGTGAAGTCCATGTATAAAGCCGTCTTTTAGGTTGTTGGAAGAGAGTTTTTGTCATGCACAGTGAGTTTTCCTGGCAAAACTCTATCAGCCTATGTCCTGCTTCATTTGGTTGTCCCAAACCATGCTTGCCTGTGATCCCGGTTATCACTTGACTGCCCACCTTAGCATTCCAGTCTCCTGTAATGAGAATAATGTCTCTTTTTGGTGTGTTATCCAGTAGGTGCTGCAGATCCTCATAGAACTTATCTAATGCTGCTTTTTCAGCAGCTGTGGTTAGGGCATATATTTGGATCACTGTGATGTTAAACGACTTGCCTTGAACTCAAATTGAGATCATTCTATCATTTTTTGGGTTGTATCCAATCACTGCTTTCGCAACTTTATTATTAACTATGAAGGCTACTCCATTTCTTTGGTGTTCTTCTTGTCCGCAGTAGTAGATCTGGTGGCCATCTTTTGTGAAGTGGCCCATTCCAGTCCATTTCAGTTCGCTGACTCCCAGAATGTCTATTTTTAATCTTGACATCTCACCAATAACCACATCCAGTTTGCCCTGGCTCATAGATCTTACATTCCAGGTTCTTATAGTGTGTGGATCTTTAGAACATCAGATTTGTTGTTCACCTCCAGCACCATCGGCCATTAGCCTTCCTTTCAGCTTTGAGCTAACTGCGTCATCACCTCTGGGGCTAGTTGGACTAGTCCTCTGCTCCTCCCTAGTAGCATTTTGACCATCTTCCAACCTGGGAGTCCTATCTTCCGATGGTATACTGACATTTCTCTGGTTGTACTGATCCATGTAGTTTTCATGGCAAAAATACTGGGGTGGGTTACCGTTACCTTCCCCAGGGATCATATTTAGTCTGACCTCTCTGCCATGACCTTCCCGTCTTGGGTAGCCCTGCACGGAATAGCTCATGGCATCATTGAGGCACTCAAGCCCCAGCACCGCGTCGAGGTAACGATCCTTTGCATGGGGTTATAAAACACATGACAAAGCACAAATGAAAAGACAATGGAAATAATACGTAGAAGAATTATTTAAAAGAGTTGGAATAATGACAGATTAACTGAAGGAAGAACAATTTGAATGTGATCCTAAAAGTTTAGAAACTGAAATGGAAGCTGCCCTTGGAGTATTTGGGAGAAATAAATAACCAGGAACAGATGACATAGTAGTAGAGCTGCGTGCAGCTACAGAGACAGAATCTACTCTAGTTCTAACTAAATTTTGTGAACAAATATGGAAAAGAAAACAATGGCCCAGAGGTTGGAATCATTCAATATACACTGCAATTCTTAAGAAAGGAGATACCAGGATTGCAGTAATTACACAGTTCCATCATCCAAATCATTTATAATTCATTAATAGGACTGAACCCTGTTACACCACACTAACTTTTTCTCTTTAAAATAGAAAGAAACCATTAATGAGAACTCTTTGAGTCCAGTCAGTCCAACAGTTATAAATCCACTTTTAAAAAAGTAGTCTAGCTTACATTTAACCACCTTTTCTACAAGAACATCATGGAGGGCCTTGTCAAAAACCTTGATGAAATAGAGATATACTATGTCTATATGATCTACCTCATCAAATGACTTCAAAGAAGGAGAGAGGGAGGGAGAGAGAAGGCTAATCTGACATCATTTGTTTTTGAGAAATCCATACTGATTTTAAACAGCCATTGTATTCATAAGTGTTCAAAAAGTATAAAAGGATATGTTGTAAAACCTTTCCTGATATGAATTTCAAGCTGACTGATGTATAATTTCCTTGGTCTTCTCTCCCTAATCCATGTTCTCCCCCAGTCTGCTGGGACCTTTTCTGTTGTGCACAAATCCTTAAGGATGATCAAAAGTTGCTCTGATACTACACCTGTAGTAACTTCCTTACAGTAAATATATCCACCCATGGAGGCAGAACCATTTTTTTCCAGGGTTAAGTGCTGAAATATATATCTCGCTATACTACTTGTATGTAAGGAGCCCCCGATGGCATAGTGGACTAAAGCCTCGTGACTTGAAGGTTGGATTGCTGACCTGAAGGCTGCCAGGTTCGAATCCCACTTGGGGAGAGTGCGGATGAGCTCCCTCTATCAGCTCCAGCTCCATGCGGGGACATGAGAGAAGCCTCCCACAAGGATGGTAAAAGCATCAAAACATCCGGGCGTCCCCTGGGCAACGTCCTTGCAGACGGCCAATTCTCTCACTCCAGAAGCGACTCAAGTTGCTCCTGACATGAGAAAAAAAACACACGTGTATGTAATTTAACATCTTGTATATTCAGTTATTAGGAATTATTTTTAAATATTTCATATTTGGTACTTAGTTACTGTATTTAAAGACTACTTTTTAAAAACTGAAAGGAGAGCATTTTAACACATAATTATAAATGCAGCAACAAAGTACAAATAATTTAGCCCAAGATGCCTTTATGAAAAATTACCAGAGCAGATTAGAAGAAAATGCAAGTCTTCACAGAAATAATAGCTGTGCAGAAATGGCAAGTGCTGCTACAAAGCAGTTAATTATTTTTGCATATCAGAATTTCAAAAAAAAAATAGACAAATGCAAAGAATGGTAAATGGGATTAGTAGATTAATGCAGAGATGAGAGAGCTTCTAAGCAAAAACACAGCCCTTCAGAAAGATCAGACATGAATATATAGAATATTATACTTTGATAAAAGGGGAAGAACAGATTTGTTTTTGTCAGTGTCAAAGCTCTGGTTATCTCTTTTCTTCAATACTGAAACCTATGGGCTTACTCAGGTTGTCGTTAACTTGTCAAGAGAGATAAGGGTAATCAGGGTTTCATTTGTAAATGGAAAGGCTTCAGGGAACAAGACTGTTTTCAAAGGTGCATCTTACCATCTAAGCAACTCTTGAGTTATTTTTATATATTCCCAAGTTAGATCTGAGGAATGGATGCAGAAAACTGTATAAATCAATGTACAGCAAGAAAATGAAAAATGATAATCCAACAGTAGATTCTCTTTCAAAGTATTGCAATGTTCCAAGGCACATTGTATTCTAGGCATGCAGTGGAGTCTGAATTATTTACCTTTTGGACAACTTCCAGAATCCCTATTTACCATTGGTCATTTCCGCTAGGAGAATTCTTAGAGAAGCAGTTTATAAAAACTATGGGGCCGGGCTGTGGCGCAGCTGTTGAACAGCTGCCTTAAATCACTCTGACCATGAGGTCATGAGTTCGAGGCCAGCCCGTGGCGGGGTGAGCACCCGTCAATTAAAAATAAAAAAAAAATAGCCCCTGCTCGTTGCTGACCTAGCAACCCGAAAGATAGTTGCATCTATCAAGTAGGAGATAAGGTACCACTTATAAAGTGGGGAGGCAAGATTAACTAATTTACGACCTGAAATGAAGAAGTGCCGTCAGTGTGGATGATGAAGCAGCTGCTCCCCCCGGTGGCCAGAATCGAACATCCCCTCAGAAGAAGGTTAACTTGCCTCTGCGTGTGTCTGTCAGTCTCTGTTTGATGTGTTTATGGGCATTGAATGTTTGCCCTATGTGTGTTATAATGTGATCCGCCCTGAGTCCCCTTCGGGGTGAGAAGGGCGGAATATAAATACTGTAAATAAAATAAATAAATATTATTCCAAAGCATTACTGCATCTAGGCACACAAAGGTTTCTTTCACACGTTGTTGGAATTTATTTCACATTATCCTTCAAATTAGTCTATGGATGATGGAGCAGCCAAAGAGTATTGAGTAGAAATGACTGAAGTTACATTCTAGAAACATCTGGACATCCAGAGGCTGTCCACTTTTGCTCTATGGCAGTGGTAGAAACCAGACAACCCTTTAAAATGTAGCAAACAGCCTCTCCCACCTTAGCTAGTGGTGAGGGATGCTAGGAGTTTCAACTCAACAACATTAGGAGTACTATAATGTTCCAGGTGATTAAAGACACCAGCTGATTTACAGAAATGTTTCTTTCCCAAAGCACAAACAGCTTACACAGTTCTGAATTTATTTATAACCAGCTTGAGATAAGGGAGCAAAAAAAAAACAAAAACAAAAAAAAACGACAATTTCTCTATGTACTTTCCTCTTAGACCTGTACTTTGAACACACTTTCTAATCTATGCATGCACCTATTTAGTTCCCCCCTCTATATGCATTTTGGAGTCACAAACTGCGTTGAAAAAAATTGAAAAAAATGGGCAATCTGAAGGGCAAATTTGTTCTTGTTGATGCGTTAATTAATCCAAAGGGTGTGAGTTAAATTAATGCCTTAAAATATCTCCAGACTCAAATGTACTTCCCTTTGCCTTCAGTTGGGATCACTGAAAAGTTGATATGTTCAGCACTTAGCGGTATTTCTATGAGGAAGTATAGTGGTTAGCTAGGACCATGGATAAGAGGATCTGTGTCTGGTGAGTGTATGCTAAATTGAAAGGGCCAGGACAGAAAACCAACTCATCAGGTTGAAGTCAAGCCACAGAGGTTTAATAGAAATCAGCCAAAAGGAATACAAGTACAAGCAAGATGCTTCAAATGTACAAGCATAAACATATAGAGAAAGCAAAATGTCTTAAAGCAAAATGAGTCCCCTTGCGTGAGAAAGGCAGGGTAGAAATGTTGTAAATAAATAATTATACAAAATGCCCTGATTGGTTGGCTGGATGCCCTACAATACTGATGGTTTACTGTGTCAAACAATTTGTAAACATCTAATTTTAGTAACAGATGTTTCTCTTTTTCTCTTGTGTCTTGGTTAATTACAATAAGTATATTTCTGATTGGATCTGATAATCTTCTATGTTTAATAAGCCCGTATTGGCCCTCTCCTGTTCACTTTGGGATTATGTCTATCCATTAGCAAGATTTGTAAAATTTATATAATCTACATTGCACAATGTAATTGGCCTGTAAGAATTGGGGTTGGCCTTCTCTTTATTGGGTTTTAAAATTGTTATTACCTCCTATTTCTGATCTTTTTCATGTTTCAGGGATGATTCTGTTCTTCAATATCTCGTTAAACAAAATTTCTAGATTAGGGATGATTTTAAATTGGAAATTTTTATAAAAGTTAGAAGTAAAGCCGTTGGGTCCAGGGAAAGAATTTCATTTTGAGATTATTAATAACATTAGCAAGATCTTTATTCTTACTATTTGTTCGGTGACAGCATATATGCCAGTATTTCTCATGCACTGATAATGAAAGCTTACTATTTTTCTGAATCAGAAAGAGGCACAACTGTAACACATTTTACATTTCTTCAGGAGTAGTTTTCTGTTCACTAGCATAGGTCCCACTCTAACATTTAACTTAATATTTAGAGAACCATAGAATAATAGAGTTTGAAGAGCCATCTAGTCCAAACCCCTGTCATGCAGGAGCAGAAGGATGCTTAATGGACATATTTAATATTTTAATATTTGTTGACATATGCTTTTAATTGTTTAAAATGAAATTTTTAATTGGCTTTGTTACTTTTAAAATGTAATATTAATATTGGCTGGAGTTCAAAATCATAGTTATGAATGAAAGAGTGATATATTAATAACTGATTTGTATTCATGATCCTGACATATTAAATAGTAAATTGTACAAGTCTACCAATTCTGGTTTACCATTCATAAGTCTCCGGGACTGAGCTCGGTTTATCATCTTGTCAATAGAGAAGCAGATGATTGATGTTCCCATTTCCCTCCCCATAATGATCTCTGGTGCAAGGAGGACTTGCAACAGGTCTTCTGGATGTTCCAAGAAAATTTTTGAAGGAATGGTGAGTTCAGCAATTTGCTGCCTCCCAGTCAGTGGAGAACAAATCCCCGTTTTTTTGCTGCACCTGTTGTCTAGTAAGTCAGGCTTGGGGAGGCTGGCATATGAAATGATTTTTAGTTTTATATTTATGTAACTAAGCATTACAACATAAGTAATGTAACTATTACAGGACTTCATTTTAACTTGTAAACCACTTTGGGTCTCATATTAGGAGAAGCTGTTGTCATCACTGTTGTTGCTGGGTACTTTCAAGTCATTTCCAACTTATGGTAGATGTATCACAGGGTTTTCTTGGCAAAGTTTGTTCAATGGAGATTTGACATTGTCTTTATTTCGGCCTGGGAGATGAGGAGTTGCCCAAGGTCACTAAGAGGATTTTCATGGTTGAGTGAGGACCTAAACCCTAATCTTCCAAATTCCTACTCAAAGGCTGCATCTATACTGTAGAATGAATGCAGTTTGATACCACTTTCCTATATCTCAGTGCTATGAAATCCTAGGAGCTTTAGTTTGACAAGTTTTTTAGCTTCTTTGTCAAAGAGTGCTGGTGCCTCACCAAACTACAGATACCAAGGTGTCATAGCATTGAGCCATGGCAGTTAAAGTGCTAAACTGTGTAGATGCACTGCATGGTCCTGCTCAATGATTTGGAAGAACTTCCTGAATGAAAGAAAACAAGTATATAAGTAAGGAGGCAACATGCAGTATCCTCTGAAGACAGGCGCTTCTGTGTAGAGTGGTTCTCATTCAATATACAATAACCATGAAGATGTAAAAATGAAGTAATTAGGAACCAAAGATGTTAAGAGTGGAGTTTGAAAAAAAATCTTTCTTCAACTATAGGTCCCAGAATCAGGAGTGACCATGGTAATTGGAGAGTGTCCAAAAACATATGTGTCTTCAGTCCTTGCATTTAAGGTAGCAAGACTGCCTTCTTTTGAAGACTGCTTGCAAGACACTTTTCATATTTTTTTCAATACTTGAGTATTTCAAAAACTGCACACAGATTTGTAATAAGAAGCCCACATGCATACTAGCATTTTTTTGTGTAATATATTGCACTTTTAGAAAATCCATACACAGTAGGCTTAGCAAAGTGTGAATGCAATCACAGTTTTAGAAAAGGCACATCATTTCAACATGACAAGAAATGCAAAAATAAAGGGACAGTGAAAATCATAACATCAACATTTCCAACAATGCTGCCCAAAATATTTTGCTTCCAAGAAGAATAATTAAGGGGACTTCCCATGGCACACACATTATCTCAAGTAGAAGGAAATAGTACCTGAGCCAGAAAATCTATTGTGACAACGGAGGCAGAGCACAACAACAATCAGAGCTTGGAATGTCAGGTTGGAAAAAAAGTTCAGTAACATTAAATATTAAACATTAATTCAATTATTTTAAACATTAAACTAATTTACTACCAGAAACTCTTGCAAATTGAAATACTTTAATTGGTTAAGTTTTCATTAACAAACTCATCATTTAAGCCATCGATGTTGGACCCGAACAAGAGATTCACAGAGGTAGGCAGTTTTCCCACTAGCATGATAGAACGGAGGCTATTGTCTGCCCCTGCAGAAGCCTAGGAAATGCAGTTTAGGGAAGCCGAGGACCTCTCTAGCTGAGAATGCCAAAGATTCCATGTTGAAGTACATTGCCCAGAATTCTACAGGAGCAACTCTGACAATTGGCAGATCATAGTCTGTGTTCTTTAACACTAGTGGGAAAACGTCCATTGTCATGAAGGCTTTTAATATTGACCTGAAAAGAGCACGTTTCATTTTGATGCTTTCAAAACGGGCCCTTTGCATTTTCTCTGTTGCTTGTTTCCAACCTGATGTTTCCCCATACCAACTACAAGGGCCATAATATGATTGTTACATGAAAGGAGTAGGGATACAGAATGTGTGGCAACTCTCTTTCCTTTCCTTCTAATTCCAAGGAATCCATTTTGATGCTAATCTAGTATCTGCTGTCAGTAATGGACTTGATGAGGGCAAAGACATGGAGATTCTGTCGAAATGACAAAATGAAACTGTTTCTGGTCAAACAAAAATATATCATAGGAATAGATCATAGGGGTAGAGATTCAGCCTGTGCTAGATGGTGTTACACTTCCCTTCAAATCTCAGGTTTGTAGCTTGGCCATAATCCTGGTCTCAGGTCTGAACCTTTGTGCCAATTTTTTCCAGTGGCAATTAAAACTAGTGCACCAGTTGCATTCATTTCTAGAGATGTTAGATCTGGCTATGGCGATGTATGATTTCAGGATATGGAATCCCCCCCCACACACACACACACCCACACAGGAGATTTAAAGTTTAACTGCATTGAATTACACTATATGACAGTGTGGGCTGATATAATGCAGTGACACTGCATTATGAAACTGCATTATATGGCAGTGTAGATGGGAGCTTTGCTGGCAACATCTCTCTTTGGTTTCTGTGGAGAGGCAAAGAATTTTCTTGAATTAGGCAGGCCTTTGGTCTTTTATTCATGTGAGCAGAAGGATCTTTTAATGGGGTGTTCTGTTTGATTTGTGTTTTGAATTGTTTCAAAACTGTGTTTTAAATAAAATTATTTGTGTTTCAAACTTTGTACAAATAAGACTTTTAACTATACTTTGTTTTATTTTGTTGTAATTCATCCTTAGTCCTATGCCAGGAAAAAGCTGAGGTATGAATTAATTTTTAAAAATTTGCCATCTTGTGAAAGGCTGTCCCGAAATATGGGGTCATATCTTACATTTTTTAATTCATTAACCTTGCCAAAATGTACGGTTCTTCATTTTTTTTAAAAATTGAATGCCAATAAATAATAATTTGTTTCAAAATCTACCAGTAAATCTAAAATGGAGAATTTTGAATCTTAATGTATTTTAGCCTGTGATGATATGTAGAATCTTTTTTCTGCACAATTAAATTATCCTACCCTTTCTTCATTCTCATAACTAATAAAATTTTGTCTGCTATGGTAGATTGCAGGTTTTGCATACAGGAGCCTGGGATCCCCAGTATAAAACATGGCAGCTTCAGTTTTAATGATGATCAGGTATTTAACATACCCATCTTACTTTAATCATACGATTAAGCACATCTTACCTTAATCATATAGCTAATAAAAGGTGGGAAGGAAGAAGGTAGGGTGGAACAAGAGGTAAAAAATGAGAATGGGAAGTTGTCTAAAAATAGGACAAAAGTCGGATTAATGTACAAAAATAGAGATAAGAAATGTTGGCGATGTAAAGAAAGGATAGGGTCATATTTTCACGTTTGGTGGAAATGTAAAAAAATTAGAAATTATTGGAAAGAGATACACACGGAATGTAAAAAAATTCTAAAAAATGACTTTGATTGCAAACCGGAATATTACCTATTATGACTTTATGATATGGAAAACAAAGACGGAATATACTCTCCAGGGGAAAAAGAAAATAAATCTAAAATTTATGTATATGCTGTAACAGCAGCTAGAATAGTGATAGCCAAAAATTGGAAAAATCCTAATTGCCCTACAAAAGCAATGTGGTTAGAGAAATTAATGGACATAAAAAATATGGATAAACTAACTTATTTACTAAAAAGAAGCACCGGTAAGGCGATGAAAGAAACAGACTGGTCCGAATTTGAAGAATACGTAGCGGAAGAACTGAAAGGATAAGACAAGACATAGTATGGAAGAAAGAAGATTGGAAGTCTACCCCCTCCCCCCTCCCCCCATTAGGCTACCTTTCCGGATGTCTGTATTCAGACTCCTCCCCGAACTTCCCCTCTGACTTCCCCAAAACCCACCCTCTTACAAATCTATCTGTCAATCTATTTAGATAAATCTCACCAACCCAAAAATATGTACCCAATCCCTCAGTATTCTCAGAATCACTCATTCACCCCTATTAACCCTCCCCGACTAACCTAAACCCTTCCCTCCCCCATACCTTCCCTTAGCAAATCTAGAAGATGTCAATCTTTTTAAAAATATTCTTTAATAAAAATGATTTATTTAAAAAAAATAGGAATGTGGGAGCCAAGAGAAAAAGAAATTTAGGATGGATTTGATATAAAATTTTCACTTAATTATCCAAGTCACTAACACCATCCCAATTATGATTTTTCTCTTTCCCTGCCTTCTTTTCTGCTTATTTCCAGAATGCAGCTTGTATTCTAATTGATAGAAAGAGAGACTGCTACTATAACAAATTCTAATGATCTAATTCACTAAAAAATTTCAAAACCTTTAGTGTTAGTTTAGGAACCAACTGAATAAGAAGAAATTGCCAGAAAGATCTCATCATTATAGGCAATCGCTTGTGGCCAAATACAACTATCTTCCAAGGGTAGAGTTTTGGGAGTAAGTGACTATGGAGACTTCTTCTGAATCCACATGGTCTGTCACAGTGAGGACATAAGTTTCCAGATGGAAGGCAATTACAACAAGGCTTTGCTTGGGGTGCCTTTCTCTCCGCACATTTATCCCTTTTGCCCTCTATTCACGCCTCCTCAAAATTCATAGCACTGTTAGTGTTTTCCATTTTTGAGCTAAGAATAAAGTAACTCTGTTAGGAGATGGTAATGAGATGGTAATTTCTTCAATGCTGGTGGCCTTTGCTTCTTCCAGAATGCTGGTGTTTGTCCGCCTCTCTTCTCAAGAGATTTGCAAGATTTTTCATAGGCAACAATGATAGAATCTTGGAAGAAGTCAGGAGTGACATCTGTAGATGGTCCATGTTTTGCAGGTGTAAAACAGGGTTGGGAGAATAAGAATCTTGGTATCACTATGAATGTCCCGAATGTTCACAAATGTATTAGAGCATCCAATTATCAAGGGGACGGTCCAGAGAGCATTACTATTCATTCTGTCAAAGGTCTTTGCAAGGTCGAAGAATGCTATGTGCAAAGGTTGATTTTGTTCCCTGCATTTTTCTTGGAGCTTTTTTTTGGTGACTGTCATATCCCTGGTTCTTCTGGAGGAGCAGAAGCTATTCTGGGATTAGGGAGGAGGTCTTCTGGAATAGGTAGAAGGCATTTATTGAGGATTCCTGCAAGGATTTTTCCAGGAGAGTTTAAAGTGAGATACCTCAATAGTTTCCACAGTCTGTTCTTTCTCTCTTTTTGAAAGCGGTGATGATAATGGCATTCCTTTAAGTATGCTGGTATTTGCTTAGTCACCCACACTTTTTCAATAAGTTTGTGAAGTTGTTGTGTCAGCCCAGGCCCGCCTTCTTTAAAGATTTCATCATGATCCCTTCCCACTGGCTTTGTTATTTTTTAGTTGGTTGGTGGCTTTACCAACTTCCTCCACACTAGGTAGTGCTGCAAGCTCATCATTCATTTGTTGTAGCAGAATTTGTGAAAAAACCTTTTCAGACAGATTGGAACTGTGGCTAAGGAGGTTATGGATATTCTCTTTCCAACATAGTTTTATTTGTCTTTTAGAAATTTGGTTCCATTCCCGTTTTGTATTTCTTGACCTTTTTTTGTCCACCAGATATTCTTAAGTTTTCTTGTTGTTCTTTGGACCTCATCTTTTTCACTATTGTAGATCTTTTTTTTCTTAGTAGCACAGTTGATGTCTCTTTGTTATACTTGGAAGACTTTCCTTTTCCTATCAATTACATTTTGGACCTCGCTATCATTCTCATCAAAACAGTCTTCATGTTTCTTAGTTTGATACCCAATGGTTTGTTTACAGGTTGTAATAATAGCGGTCTTTAGTTTATTTCAATGTTCCTCAACATTTTCAGGGTGTTCCATGGGTAGATTATCCTTGAGTGTTGTTTGGAGAAGGGCTCATTTAGAGGATTTTTTGAAGAGATTAGGTGTTCATTTTACACCTTATTTTTCTTCCTTTGAGTGTATGTTTGGGAGAGATCTTGATGGACATCATGGATTGAATTAATTAGAGGTCTGCGCAGCAGTCATCAGTGCTTGTCATGGCTCTTGTGAGAAGTACATAAAGGTGGTCACTTGGAAGAAAGTTCTAGTGAGTTACTGACTTACCAAATTAGTAATCAACATATCTCAGTGAATAACTATCAATTTTCTATTATTTTCATGCCATTTTAAATATGCTTACTCTTTAATTGTAGGAAGCTCAAAACAACAGAATCACATGCTGCAGCTTTAGTGAGACTTTTCCATATAGATTATAAATGAATTATTCCATGGTCCAATGACCCTCATTGGGGTTTGAATGTTATAAAGAATGCTGGAATATAAATTGTTCTGATTTTAATTATATGTTACATTTGATATGTAATATTAATATGGATTTATTTTTACAATTTTCCCTGTTAACCATTGTTCACTGCAAAGAAAATTGCTGTATTAATGCCACACATATAAATTGCATAAGACATATCTATTTTTGGCTATACTTTTTGTCTGCATGTAAAAGAAATCAATATAATATTAACTGAAGCATAAGATAACAATGTCCTTTTATTTATTTATTTATTTATTTACATCACTTTTACCCCGCCTTTCTCTCCGAGGAGACTCAAAGCGGCTTACAGTAAACAGGCAAAAATTCAATGCCTAAAAACTATGTAAAAACAACAATTCATATAAAACAATCTACAAAACAACAGTTCATATAAAACAAGTACCATTACAAAATAAAATCACATTATATAAAATTTTAAGAATGTCCAAGATTAAAATCCATTCATCCAGAATCCTCGATTCTTCGTGCAGGTCATGTAAAGTCCATGTTCTTATTCATTAAAAGCTTGTGTGCACAGCCATGTCTTTAAGGCTTTAAGCCTAGGAGAGTTGGTATCTGCCGTATGTTGCTGGGGAGGGTGTTCCACAGCCGAGGAGCCACCACCGAGAAGGCCCTGTCCCTCGTTCCCACCAGCCTTACCTGCGAGGCTGGTGGGACCGAGAGGAGGGCCTCCCCCGATGATCTAAGAGTTCTAGAAGGCTCATAGGGGGAAACACGTTCGGACAGGTAAGATGGGCCAGAACCATTTAGGGCTTTGTAGGTCAAAACCAGCACTTTGAATTGGGCTCGGTAGCATATCAGCAGCCAGTGGAGCTGGCTCAACATGGGAGTAGTACGCTCCCTGTAAGCCGCTCCTGTTATTAGTCTGGCTGCCGCCCGTTGTACTAGTTTGAGCTTCCGAGCCGTCTTCAAAGGCAGCCCCACGTAGAGCGCGTTGCAGTAGTCCAAACGAGCTGTAACCAGAGCGTGGACCACCGTGGCCAAGTCAGACCTCCCAAGGAACGGGCGCAGCTGGCGCACAAGGCGGAGTTGTGCAAAGGCTCCCCTGGCCACCGCCGAGACCTGGGGCTCCAGGCTCAGCGATGAGTCCAGGAGAACCCCCAGACTGCGAACCTGTGTCTTCAAGGGGAGTGCGACCCCATCCAACACAGGCTGTAACCCTATTCCCTGTTCAGCCCTGCGACTGACCAGGAGGACCTCTGTCTTGTCTGGATTAAGTTTCAATTTGTTCGCCCTCATCCAGTCCGACACAGCGGCCAGACACCGGTTCAGGACCTGAACAGCCTCCTTAGTGACAGGTGGGAAGGAATGACAGAGCTGGACATCATCTGCATACAGATGACACCTCACCCCGAAACTCCGGATGATCTCTCCCAGCGGCTTCATGTATATGTTAAACAACATAGGGGACAGTATTGACCCCTGCGGGACCCCACAAGTCAATGGTTGTGGGGCCGAGCAGGTGTCCCCAATGACACCATCTGGGAACGACCCTCCAGGAAGGACCGGAGCCACTGAAGAACAGTACCCCCGAGACCCATCCCGGCAAGGCGCCCCAGAAGGATACCGTGATCGACGGTATCGAAGGCCGCTGAGAGGTCCAGCAGAACCAGCAGGGACACACTCCCCCTGTCCAGTTCCCGGCATAGATCATCGACTAAGGCGACCAAGGCTGTCTCGGTACCATGTCCCGGCCTGAACCAAGAATGCCTGGAGTTGTGCAGCCACCACACGTTCCATGACCTTGCCCAAAAAGGGGAGATTGGAAATAGGCCGATAGTTCTCCAATTGAGTGGGGTCCAGTGATGGCTTCTTCAACAGCGGTTTGATCACAGCCAATTTAAGGCTCGCTGGAACAATGCCTTCCCGAAGGGAGGCATTCACCACCAACTTCACCCACTCGGCCAAACCCCCTCTGGCTTCTCTCACCAGCCAGGATGGGCAGGGGTCTAGGATGCATGTGGTAGCCCTCACCTCTCCAAGCACCTTGTCCACGTCCTCGGGCTGAACCAATTGAAACGAATCCATCAAAATAGGACAAGCAGGTGCACTTGTTACATCCTCGGAGACTGCCGTTAATATGGTGTCAAATCCAGAGCGGATCAAAGCGACTTTGTCCGCAAAGAACTGAACAAATGCTTCACAGCGGGCTGCCGAGTTGTCAGGGATCCCGTCTTGAGGGACGGGATATAACAAACCTCTGACAACTCGGAACAGCTCCACCGGACGGTTCTGTGCGGACGCAATATTAGCTGCAAAGAAAGAGTTCTTTGCAGCGTCTATTGCCGCGGCATAAGCCTTAAGATAAGAGCCCAGCCGTGTTCGGTTTGACTCGTTCGGTTTTGAACGCCACACGCGCTCTAGTCCCCTCTTCTTTCGCTTCATCGCTGCCAACCCCTCAGTAAACAAAGGAGATGGTTTAGCTTGGGTACTCGAGAGGGGACGTTCCGGAGCGATCGTGTCTATTGCCCTAGTCATCTCCCGATTCCAGAGAGCGACAAGGGCATTGACAGAATCACCAGCCGAGGTGGCGGGAAACTCCCCAAGAGCCATCAGGAAACCGTCCGGATCCATGAGCCTCCTGGGGCGGACCATTTTAATGGGTCCTCCACCCCTGCGGAGGTTAGGGGGCGCAGCAAGTCTAAACCTGATCAGGTGATGGTCGGTCCATGGCAACGGAGTGATGGTAAGCTCCTCCACACCTCCATTTTCCTCCCATCCCTGACAGAAAACCAGGTCAAGCGTGTGTCCAGCTCTGTGGGTGGGACCAGATACTCGTTGGGACAGCCCCATGGTTGCCATGGAGGCCATGAAGTCCTGAGCCACGCCTGAAAGGTTGGTCTCGGCATGGACATTGAAGTCCCCCAGCACAATGAGCTGTTGAGACTCCAATGCCAGGCCAGAGACCACCCCCGCTAGCTCAGGCAGGGAGACTGTAGTGCAGTGGGGTGGTCAGTACACTAGCAGAATCCCCAGTCTGTCCCGGTCACCTACCCTCAGGTGGACACATTCGAACAAGGTTAACTGTGGGATGGGGCACCTGGTCAGGGGGATGGGCTTCTTATAGATTACTGCGACACCACCTCCCCTCCCTCCAGATCTTGGTTGGTGCTGCACGGTGTAACCTGGTGGACAAAGCTGGGTGAGGTTGACACCCCCAGCCTCATCCAGCCAGGTCTCCGTTATGCACGCCAGGTCTGCCTGTTCATCCAGGATAAGATCCTGGATGATAGCAGTTTTTCCATTGACAGACCTGGCGTTCAACAGCACCACCTTTAACCTGGAGAGACTGCCAGCCTGGGCACCCAAGTTTACCATATCAGGAGGCCGTTTTAAATCTATAAGAACTCTTTTTTTTTGCCCTAGGCCGAATTAATTTATGCCTCCCTTTCCCGTATCTCCCCCTCCCCTGAATTACTTCTATGGGGACTCCTCGGCTGTTAGATGACCACCCTCTCGCCACATGGTCCATCATTATGTTAATATCAGCTTTTAAATCAGGGCACAGATCTAGTATTTGCTGCGTCGTACCTCTCCCTCCTTTCAGGTTAATTAAAATTCTTTCCTTCCCCTTCTCCTTCACCTTGGGGGCAGCGCAGGTCTTATATGCCAGAAGGCTTTGTAACTTTCTCCCTTCTAGTCTCCCAAATGTTAAAGTGCTATGTGCTAAGGTGGCGGGAGCTAAATTAAAAACATTGGGGTAACGGAGGCTCGACTGGAGGTTAAGAAGTATCAAGCTTACTGTTAAAACGATCGCAGCCTCTAGTACAGTGCCCGCATGCATCACTATGATCTGTACTTTGTACTATTTGTGTTGTTTTTAAGGTCACTTCTTGCACCAATTACCCACCGAACCTTCCCACCCCCTAAATGACCCCTCCCTGTTCCCCACTATTACCCTAATTGTGCACTAACCCAACAGCTGATGTTAATTATAATAGCAACTATACAGTTTATCTCTACAGTGCATTAGTGCTTATTATTCCGAACAATAGATGCTGTAGTGTTCTTTACTCAATCCGGGAATAGTTCATCGAGCCAGTTCTAATTAATAGGGGGTTTGTGATATAAGAGGTAGCACGTTAAAGTTCGGTTCCATAAAGTGCAACAGTCAGATCTTGTCTGCTCCTCTCAGCTTTATATACCTGGCAGAGGTGAGGTCTTAAAGCACCAACAGCAGGCAGAGAATTGCAGCAATGCTCCTCTCAGCTTTATATACCTGGCAGAGGCGAGGTCTTAAAGCACCAACAGCAGGCAGAGAGTTGCAGCAATGTTCCTCTCAGCTTTATATACCTGGCAGAGGCGAGGTCTTAAAGCACCAACAGCAGGCAGAGAGTTGCAGCAATGTTCCTCTCAGCTTTATATACCTGGCAGAGGCAAGGTCTTAAAGCACCAACAGCAGGCAGAGAGTTGCAGCAATGTTCCTCTCAGCTTTATATACCTAGCAGAGGCGAGGTCTTAAAGCACCAACAGCAGGCAGAGAGATGCAGCAATGTTCCTCTCAGCTTTATATACCTGGCAGAGGCGAGGCCTTAAAGCACCAACAGCAGGCAGAGAGATGCAGCAATGCTCCTCTCAGCTTTATATACCTGGCAGAGGCGAGGCCTTAAAGCACCAACAGCAGGCAGAGAGATGCAGCAATGTTCCTCTCAGCTTTATATACCTGGCAGAGGCCAGGTCTTAAAGCACCAACAGCAGGCAGAGAGATGCAGCAATGTTCCTCTCAGCTTTATATACCTGGCAGAGGCGAGGCCTTAAAGCACCAACAGCAGGCAGAGAGTTGCAGCAATGTTCCTCTCAGCTTTATATACCTGGCAGAGGCGAGGCCTTAAAGCACCAACAGCAGGCAGAGAGTTGCAGCAATGTTCCTCTCAGCTTTATATACCTGGCAGAGGCGAGGTCTTAAAGCACCAACAGCAGGCAGAGAGATGCAGCAATGTTCCTCTCAGCTTTATATACCTGGCAGAGGCGAGGCCTTAAAGCACCAACAGCAGGCAGAGAGATGCAGCAATGCTCCTCTCAGCTTTATATACCTGGCAGAGGCGAGGCCTTAAAGCACCAACAGCAGGCAGAGAGATGCAGCAATGTTCCTCTCAGCTTTATATACCTGGCAGAGGCCAGGTCTTAAAGCACCAACAGCAGGCAGAGAGATGCAGCAATGTTCCTCTCAGCTTTATATACCTGGCAGAGGCGAGGCCTTAAAGCACCAACAGCAGGCAGAGAGTTGCAGCAATGTTCCTCTCAGCTTTATATACCTGGCAGAGGCGAGGCCTTAAAGCACCAACAGCAGGCAGAGAGTTGCAGCAATGTTCCTCTCAGCTTTATATACCTGGCAGAGGCGAGGTCTTAAAGCACCAACAGCAGGCAGAGAGATGCAGCAATGTTCCTCTCAGCTTTATATACCTGGCAGAGGCGAGGTCTTAAAGCACCAACAGCAGGCAGAGAGATGCAGCAATGTTCCTCTCAGCTTTATATACCTGGCAGAGGCGAGGCCTTAAAGCACCAACAGCAGGCAGAGAGTTGCAGCAATGTTCCTCTCAGCTTTATATACCTGGCAGAGGCAAGGTCTTAAAACACCAACAGCAGGCAGAGAGTTGCAGCAATGTTCCTCTCAGCTTTATATACCTGGCAGAGGCGAGGTCTTAAAGCACCAACAGCAGGCAGAGAGTTGCAGCAATGTTCCTCTCAGCTTTATATACCTGGCAGAGGCGAGGTCTTAAAGCACCAACAGCAGGCAGAGAGTTGCAGCAATGTTCCTCTCAGCTTTATATACCTGGCAGAGGCGAGGTCTTAAAGCACCAACAGCAGGCAGACATTTTACATAAAAAGAACAAATAATCAGATCATAAAGTGCTTATTAAAGAATCTCAATGACTAAACAACCTATTGTCAAAAGTGAGAAATACCTAGAGGCAGAACTTGGTACCCATGGAAACAGATGACTGCAGTTTAGAAGATAGTTTAGTTTAGAAGAATATAGTTTAGAAAAACTTCTACATAGGGACATCACAGGGATGAAAAAGAAACTTTCTAGCTTTACTATTCTTTGGTAAAATACTCCTTTTGCACCTTCTAAAAAGGACAGTACATTTGTAAGTCTTGGAATGAATTTTGATGAAGAACAATGTGCACGAAATGATGCACATATCTGTAAAAATGCACAACATATGCTTTAGTCAATGGTCAAAATGCATATCAATATACACACAATTTTCTGTGAGAAATAAAAGAAGTCTCAGAACATGATATACAACCAGCACAGGATGGATGGCAAAGGGATTCTGAGAAGTGAAGCAAAAATGAGGCTGACAAACGTTCGCCTCCCAACATGTTCACATTTCCACTAATATATATGTATAAGCAAAAATGTTCAGAATCTGGATCACTGAAGCTAAGACCCTGTTTGGCAAAGATTGATAGCTGTGCACAGTGCAGTGAAGAGGAAAAACACAGTACATCTGTTTGTCCACTTCAAGCTGAGAGGTATAGTCAAACAACAGGAAAGATATGCAGCTTCCATTGAATAGATTAAGAGTTTCTGCATGGAAAAAATACACAGTTGAGTCAGAAAGCAAAGCAGCAAATATTGTCTTAGGTTTTATTTGAGCACAGACATTCACACTATGAAATATTCATACATAAAGCTTGAATTTTGCTGAAAAGTTGACTTGAGTGATTGCATCTGGTCTCAACCTGGGCAAATTGAGCATGTGTTCCTTGTTCCTGAGTTAAACTAAGGTCAGAATAGATGGAGTAGTCTATACTACTAATATTTTATCCTACTTGAAAAGAAAGAGAGGTGGAACATTGCATGTTTTACAACAAAATCATGTAAAAGCCCAAGCAACTGAATATAACAATGGTAATGGACAAACTGAGGCAGGAAAGAGGCAAACAAGTACATCAGACCATAAAAGAAATTGATTAAAATAAGCTGCAGTATTATTGGCTTTAACTTACCAGATCTGCCACAACACATCATGTTTCTGGGCTCTGTCCAGTAATGCAGGCAGAGTTTAACCTAAACAATACCCAGATTATGCCAACAAAAGCTTTACTGAAGGCATGAGGGGATAGGGACAGGATTTAAGTCTCTATCATCCCCTGCATCACTGGTTTTTGACGCTTATAAAGCCATAAACATGGGGGCAGGATTGGTGGATTGGGGCAGAGGATGAATTTGGGAACAAACCTATTCCCAAGATATCAAATATATTGGTATAAACTCCAAAAGTTCCAAGCTCCTTAACCAAGGCAAATCCCACTGCCACTGGCCTGACCCATTTTACTGTCCAACTCGAGAGACTGTGGTATACTATAGTGGAAAACCCCAATCTTACCAAGGCCAATTATTGTTCCTTCCAGTCCAATAGGTGTGCAATGCTGACCACTGCAATCCCATCAACTTTACTATTCAAAATCCCTCATTTTTCTTTAAGAGTGCAGGAATTTTTTTGGATTATGAATAGATGGGAGAGGTATGGATCGTGGTGTCATGATAAAGATAAAGATGGTAAAAATGACTAAAGCATCCTAAACATATTGTTTCACTCTTTCAAAAAGGAGATAGCGACAGGATTTTCAATTTCCTCCCTTCCAAAAATTCTCTTTATTGAATTAGTGACATCAATGGCCACCAGCCTAAATGTCACTGTTTCATATGCGGAGGAACCAACATGGGGCCCTGGGAGGCATGAGAAATAGATCCCAGTTGGGTCCATAATATTTCTGCTTATTTCTGCTTAAGAGTTCTAGCTGCTGGATCCTAAAGATGTCCATAATTGGTAAAATCTGTCTATCCCGATCTCCATCTCTATCCCCTCCCTGGAACCAAGTTGGTCATTTAATATGTAAAAGCCAAAAAAAACATTTTAATAAATGGTTCATCTCCTACTTGGTAGTCATCTCAAAATCTAACTGAACACAACCCCTGAGCTAATCTATCAGGGGCTACTGCCTTGAGTGGGACTTCTGATTGGGTGGCTCCCCCAGGTCTCCGCTGAATTTCATAGAATCATAGAGTTGGAAGAGACCTCATGGGCTATCCAGTCCAATCCCCTGCCAAGAAGCAGAAAAATAGCATATGATGTACGCTATGGGGATTTGTTTCCCCATAGCATACATCATATTCACGGAACATATTTTATAGGAACTATTCACCCCTCTTTTTTCTTCGTGGCCCTCCATCTGGGAGAATAAATTTATACTCTAGCTCCTGAGAAGTGGACCTGGAATATTGGACACTGGAAAGATTATGAATGACCTCCAGAAAGAATTATTCAATATTATGGGCTTGCTAACTGGGCAGAGGATGGTTTATGGGGGTACCACACTCCAGTTTGCATGCTTAACTGAATCATTTGCTTACAAGTTCCGTTAGAGATATTTACTAATGAAACTTCTAAAGCTTTAAATCTCCTTGCCAGGCAACAGACCAGGTTTCACAGTGCTATATATCAAAACAGATTCGCTGTAGGCTATTTGCTGGCTGCCAAGGGAGGAGTCTGTGGAAAATTCAACCTCACTAATTGTTGCCTTGAAATCGATGACAAGGGTGATGTTATCACCAAGATCACTAACAGAATAAAAACTTTAGCCCACCTCCCCATTCAAACCTAGTCTGGCATTCCCAACTTTGGAGGGTTGGGCTCTTTATTTTCTGGGAGCTGGTGGGAAAAGATTGGATTTGCTATATTGTGTACTATTGGGGGTCTGCTTTTTATCCCATGTTTGATCCCTTGTGTTCAATGTATTATTTGGAGCCCCTGGTGGTGCAGTGGGTTAAACCCTTGTGCCAGCAGGACTGAAGACCTGAAGGTTGAGTTGCTGTCCTGAAGGTTGCTGGTTCAAATCCAACCCAAGGAGAGCGTGGATGACCTCCTTCTATCAGCCAAAAAGGAAAATGGGTTCCCTGGAACTACAAAAACAAGTATCCACTGTTACAGTAATACAGAAATTGTTTTAGATGTCATTAAACCTATATTTAGTTCAATGCATCAATATGAATACAGATACAAAAAGCATTGCTATACAATCAAACAAAGGACTGTTACATTCACAGTAAAAATATTTTTCTCTTGAAAGATGAATTGACTCCTCTTCTTATGAACAATAATTGTTCTTTAGTTCTTTAATTGTTCCAAATACACAAATTGACTCCTCTTCTTATATATAATAATTGTTCTTATTTCTTTACTATGGATAGTAGACTACAAAACCACAACCGGTTTCAACTCAAAAGAGTCTTCATCAGGTGGATGAAGTCTATTCTTTAAGTTGTTTTTCTGAGTTTTTTGATATGGATTCTATAGGGAACATATATAGTGGCTACAGGTTATTTACAATACACATAGTTACATGAGACATACAAAATACATAACAAAGATAATGTAAAAGTTATACTCACAGAAAGATCTATGTTTTAACATGCTTACTCTGCAAGCAGTTTGATTCCTATGTGAGTATGAAGCTGAGTAACTAATCTCACTGTTAATATGGGAAGCACAATCAGGTGGTTGTAAAATAATGTAATTGCTGTTACTCCTGAATCACATTTAAAGGAAGACTTTCAATCTTTACAAGAAACAGTCATAAGAGTTGGTATTGTTCAACCCCTTCGGATGTTCTGTTTGGAGTGTGAAAATCCAAAAAGATTCATGCTGTAGGAGCTTCGTCTGGAAATCTATGCCCTTGGACCTGGAGTGATTCAGGATTGTGTTTTAAATCTTCAAAATGCTTATAGAAAATCGAATCAGTAGAATGTTTCCTGATCTTTCTTTTGTGTTCTATAATACGGACTTTGCCTTTCCTTCTATCAGCTCCAGCTCCGTGTGGGGACATGAGAGAAGCCTCCCACAAGGATGGTAAGAACATCAAAACATCCGGGTGTCCCCTGGGCAATGTCCTTGCAGACTGTCAATTCTCTCACACCAGAAGTGACTTACAGTTTCTCAAGTTGCTCCTGACATGAAAAAAAAGTCTTATATCTAAAATAATTGAAGGGATGAAGTTTACTGTGATTGACTAGGACCATCGAATGATGACCCTCTGACCTGTGCCTTCAGAATGTATTACCCTATTGAAGCATCCAATAGATAAATAAAAAAGGAAGAAAAGGAAGGGCCTGGGTTGGAAGAATACCAGCTAAGAGAAGGGAACCTTGAAATAAAAATTTACCCAGTAGGAAGACAAGAGGAGAGTTCAAAAGGGAAATGCCTTGCAGGAGGAGGAGGGAAAAATAAGGGGAAAGTTCAAAGGAGAAATGCCTGGCAGGAGGAGGGGGAATTGGGCTGCTGAGGAAAATCAGGTGCATGAAGGGAGGAGAGAGTGGAGGAGAAAACTGGTAACAGAGATACCAGAGAAGGGAACAAAGCAATAGATAGGGATGAGGGAGAAAAGATGGGTTAAACTGCATCAGAAATGTCAGGTTCACAGCTTGGGTATACTCCTGGATTCAGGCCTGAACATAGATGCCCAAGTTTTGGCAGGCATTGCAAGTGAATTTATATACAGTTAAAGCTGATGCACAAGCTCCATCCATTCTACAGATGTCTGATCTGGTTACAGCAACACATGTCGTGACTACATCCCATTTTGATTACTGTAATTTTAAATACAGTAGAGTCTCACTTATCCAACACTTGCTTATCCAATGTTCTGGATTATCCAATGCATTTTTGTAGTCAATGGTTTCAATACATCGTGATATTTTGGTGCTAAATTCATAAATACAGTAATTACTACATAGCATTACTATGTATTGAACTACTTTTTCTGCCAAATTTGTTGTCTAACATGTTTTGGTGCTTCATTTGTAAAATCATAACCTAATTTGATATTTAATAGGCTTTTCCTTAATGCCTCCTTATTATCCAACATATTCACTTATCCAACATTCTGCTGGCCCGTTTATGTTGGATAAGTGAGACTCTACTGTACTAGTAAATTTAAATACCAGTATAAGTAAATTGCACCTACTGAAATGGAATTTGGAGCCTAGACATTCTGAAAAATCATATACTGGAGCTCCTTTTCAGTTGTGTGATTTTTGTGATGGCCAGGTTACTGCAACATCACATTATGGTTTCTCAGTGGGGACTACCTCCTTACATGAAGTGTCTTGTGAGTTGGAATGACTTAGCCAGCCTGTAAGGTAAAAGTAAGGTAAAGGTTTTCCCCTGACATTAAGTCCAGTCGTGACTGACTCTGGGGGTGGGTGCTCATCTCCATTTCTAAGCCGAAGAGCTGGCGTTGTCCGTAGACACCTCCAAGGTCATGTGGCCGGCATGACTGCATGGAGTGCCATTACCTTCTCACTGGAACGGTACCTATTGATCTACTCACATTTGCATGTTTTCGAACTGCTAGGTTGGCAGGAGCTGGGGCTAACAGCAGGCGCTCATTCCGCTCCCGGGATTTCAACCTGGCACCTTTTGGTCCGCAAGTTCAACAGCTCAGCGCTTTAACCCACTGTGCCACCAGGGGCCCCAGCCTGTATGCATTTGGTTTTTATTCTGATGGATATGAAACTTTTAGGCCACTCTAACAATATTAAAAAATATTAAGCTTTTCTATTTATATGGAAATGCTGTTTGTTTGTAAATGTATCTTGGGAAAAGGCTTTATCTCAGCTAAAGCTTGTGTTTTATTGGCTTCAGCAATTGTTACATCTATTTCATTGTAATGCCTGACTTTTGGGCTTGTATAACTTGATAATCTTTATATATACCTTTGGTATCTATGTTTCAATTGAACTACTTGAATTACCTTTATTAATTATCACTACATCTCTGGGTGTAAACTAATGAGGTGAAATCAATAATAATAATAATAATAAAACTTTATTTATACCCCGCCACCATCTCCCCAATGGGGACTCGGGGCGGCTTACATGGGGCCATGCCCGGGAAAAATACAATATAACACAATATAAAAACAACATATCATAATACAGTTACAACAATACAATAAAGAATCATATACAGTACAACACAAAATCCAAAGGGCAATATAACAGGGCAGGCCGCACTAACACTCAGTTAAAACTCGGGGTGAGAAAAGGATAAGAAAAAGGATAAGAATAAAACCACAGGGAACTAAGGAAAAAGATAGCAGACAGTCTAGAGGATATATAATGGGGGCGTAACAAAAGCATGTAACAGTTACTCTCCTTTACTATTTGAAAATAACAGTGATTTTACACCATCTTGTTTTCTTTGACTGATTTTATTTATTTATTTATTTAAGATATTTATATCTCACTTTTCTCTACCCCAAAGGGGACTCACAGTGGCTTTACATATAGGCAGCTATTTGATGCCTTAACAACACAATGCAAAATTAAAACAATACAAAATTAAAATGGATATTTAAAATAGAATAATAAAATGCAGTTAAAACAATTAGAGACATTTAAAAACCATAAAAGCACAATTAATCACATAATCCACAAACATAAATTGGGCCGTTCCTATAGTCATAACATGTAGTTCCATATCTGTTTATTGCACAGGTTCTCCAAAGGCTTGGTGACAGAGTCACGTTTTGACTCTCTTATGGAAGATCAGAAGGGAGGAGCTGATCTAATGTCCCTGGGGAGGGAGTTCCATAGCCGAGGGGGCACTACTGAGAAGGCCCTGTCTCTTCCCCATTAATCACACTTGGGAAGAAGGCCAGACCAGGAGCAGAGCCTCCCCAGATGATCTTAAACTCCAAGATGCTCTGTTGAGGGTGATTTTGGTGATGGAAGTTTGGAATTTTGGTGAAGTGATGATTTTGGTGATGAAAGTTGTCTTGACCCTAAAATTGGATCAAAACAAAAGAAACAAGGCATACAGAATTGAGATGATTTCACCTGAGAAACAGAGTAAACTCATGAGATAACTATGGAGAGGAAAGGGGAATGAGAACATAATTATTCAGAAAATGAAGCATATCAATAAACATAAAGATATATACAGTGGTTACTTAGTATTTACTTGGTTTGATTCCAGGACCCCTCCATGACTACCAAAATCTATTGGTGCTCAAGTTGCATTATATATAATGCCATAATAAAATGGTGCCCCTTGTATAAAATGACCTAATCAAGATTTGCTTTTTGGTATTTTAAAAATATTTTAAAGCTTTGAATGATTGAATAAAAGGTCACAGAAACTGTGCATATAGCTGTGCAACATGGAGTAACTGTATACCTATCAATTCTTGGACAAATGGGAAAGGGAAATGTTACATGGTGATATCAAGAGAAGGAAATATGAGAAAGTAAAAGAGAAAGCTAATTTATATTCTATAATATTTGTTTCCTTGGGAAACCGGAAAAGTGAATAGTGATTTAAGGAAATCAATTAAGTTCACCATCTTATGGAGCAAGGGGGGATCAGCCAGGTTCTGGTAATCTCTTCTAACAGGTTAATGAGAAATGAAGAGCAAAGTTGCGGATGAGCTAATTCTAGGTATAGCAAACTCTATGTGACCAGGCATGCAATATAAGGCAATTTCTCTGAGTCTGTTTAGAAAATGAATGGGCTATTATTTATATATCAGTTCCAAACATCTATATAACATTTTTCATTTAAAACATCTCAAAGTGGTTCACAATGAAAAGAGGTATTATAAAATCTACACATTCATGAGGGGGAAGGTTAATACATTTTAAAGATAGATTTAACAATTAGGAAAGCACAGGTTGCTCTTCCATTGATGGGTGACACACTCAATATTGGGAGTCTGTCTGATTTCAATGGATATCCATTCCATCTGATGAAAGCCACAACTAAAAAGATTAATAGTACATCTCATATATTGTTCCTAATGGACAGTACAAGACTTCTTTAATTAAAACCAGAAAGAAGCATTTGAAGTCTTGAGATGTCCTAGACCCAAAGGGTAGATGCCAAACAACGAAATGAAGATAGAGCATGCTCAATGGCCCTGAAATGACAAGTTGTAAGACTGAGGATACTGGTAAGAGGGAATAGCATGCAAGACTGAATAAATCTACATGCACATGTGCTCACACTTTTTGCAGACCCTTTTTGAATAAAGAATACATAATTTGTAAAATAAATGACATATTGTATATGTTTATTATTTTATTAAAGTCTTTATATCCTGATACATATCATGAGATCTCAGAGATTCATACAGACAGGGAGTGCGCAAGGGGTGGAGGAGACAGACAGGTCTTTGCAGACCTGAGTTAACATCACTGAAAAGGTCTTGCTTATAAAAGCTCATCTTGTTCAAGAAAGAAATCTTGAGTATGCCACTATCAGAAGAGCGAACTACCCCCCCCCCCCCCACACACACACACAAAAGAAGACTAATTGAATCATAGGGCTGGAAGCACTGTCTAGCCCACATTTTATTAGCTTCTTTCAGAGAGTATCATGGGGGAACTTGTCTAAGGTCATACTAAAATCAAGACATGCTACATTCACAGCAGTCCTTTCAGCTATCAAACTTGTAACTCTATCAAGAAAGAAATAAAGTACATCTGCCATCACTTGTTTTTGCTGAAACCCTTGACTTTTTGTGAGCATGGCATTCCTTTCTATACATACAGATTATCTGTTTTATGACAAGCTCTAGAATATTTCTTGCTATTGATGTCAGAATGACTGGGATATAGGGTTACTCCAAATATCTGGAGTAACTGAATACAGGCAGTCCCTGAGTTAGAAACATCTGACTTATAAATGATTCACAGTTAAGAACGGGGCTGAGACAACAGGAAGTGAGAGAGATGTAACCTTAGGAATGGAAATTCATTCCTGCAAGAGTCATCATGGGGAAAAGGTGTCTCAACTAAAGCTTTAACACTAATCCTTGTTACCACAACAAGACAATTTTTTCAGAATCCAATAATCACAGGGACAGAAAGTGAGATTAAATCTTCTAAACAGGGGTACAGACAGCAAAGCAAGCACTACATGGCTGTTATCAATTCCCTATGCTATCCAAAGTGTGTGTGTGTGTGTGGGGGGGGGGGGGGGGCTGGAGTTACATTTTTAAAAGTAGCTGTTCTGACTTACATACAAATTCAACTTAAGAAAAAGCCTACAAAACCTATTTATTATTTACTTATTTATTTTATGGCATTTCTACCTCGTCTTTCTCAACCCCGAAGGGAACTCAAGTTGGTTTTACACATAGGCAACTATTTGAATCCTTAAAAACAGTGTACAATTCAAATGGCCATTAAAAAGACTTATAAAATACATTAAACGACTAAAACATTTTAAACAATACATTCACAGTTAATCACGTAATCCACAAGCATAATCTGGGGATTGCCTATAATTTAAAATCCTTAATGCCAGCACCTACAGATTAGTTTGAAAATACAGGAGTCAGATTTAACAGTAGCGTAATGTCATCAAAACTACCCCTAATTAGTAATTATGCAATAATATTTTACATCTAATTAAGTTTCTAAATTGTACATTTTGCAACAGACCAATGGGTATTACCAAAACATGTATGGCTGTGGACCAAAACACGATTTCCTGGCATAAAAGCATGAAGCAATACATAGAATCATAGAATCATAGAATAGTAGAGTTGGAAGAGACCTCATGGGCCATCCAGTCCAACCCCCTGCCAAGAAGCAGGAAATCGCATTCAAAGCACCCCTGACAGATGGCCATCCAGCCTCTGCTTAAAAGCCTCCAAAGAAGGAGCCTCCACCACAGTCCGGGGCAGAGAGTTCCACTGCCGAACAGCTCTCACAGTGAGGAAGTTCTTCCTGATGTTTAGGTGGAATCTCCTTTCCTGTAGTTTGAAGCCATTGTTCCATGTCCTAGTCTGCAGGGCAGCAGCAAACAAGCTTTTTCCCTCCTCCCTATGACTTCCCCTCACGTATATGGCTATCATGTCTCCTCTCAGCCTTCTCTTCTGCAGGCTAAACATGCCCAGTTCTTTAAGCCGCTCCTCATAGGGCTTGTTCTCCAGACCTTTGATCATTTTAGTCGCCCTCCTCTGGACACATTCCAGCTTGTCAACATCTCCCTTCAACTTTGGTGCCCAGAATTGGACACAGTATTCCATGTGTGGTCTGACCAAGGCAGAATAGAGGGGTAGCATGACTTCCCTGGATCTAGATACTATACTGCTATTGATGCAGGCCAAAATCTTGATGGCTTTCTTAGCAGCCGCATCACATTGCTGGCTCATGTTTAACTTGTTGTCCACAAGGACTCCAAGATCTTTTTCACACATACTGCTGTCTAGCCAGGTGTCCCCCATTTTGTATCTTTGTATTCCATTTTTTCTGCCGAAGTATCTTGCATTTATCCCTGTTGAACTTCATTTTGTTAGTTTCGGCCCATCTCTCTAGTCTGTCAAGATCGTTTTGAATTCTGCTCCTGTCTTCTGGAGTGTTAGCTATCCCTCCCAGTTTGGTGTCATCTGCAAACTTGATGATCGTGCCTTCTAACCCTTTGTCTAAGTCGTTAATAAAGATGTTAAACAGAACCGGGCCCAGGACGGAACCCTGTGGCACTCCACTCGTGACTTCTTTCCAAGATGAAGACGACGCATTGGTGAGCACCTTTTGTGTTCGTTTGCTTAGCCATATCAGAAGGGCAGTATAATGTACTCTATGTAAAGAATTGATTTTTTCCCCCTGAAGTTGTATTAGCTCAAAGTGAAATCCTCATATGACTATCACCCCTCCCCTCACCAAAATGTCCAGATCTCAAAGCTTTATTGATCATAAATAAATCTCAGCGTTGTTTCAATGGGATATATTCTTGTGCAAGAAGTTCATCCGTTATGGATAAGCAGTGCAAAATACGAAAATAAACATTCCTGCTAGTTTATCATATAATATGTTTGAACTGTAGCAAACACATCTAGGAAAGTAATGCTAAATTAACCAGCAGGAGTTCTACAGAATGACAGATACAGAAATTCAGTGTTTGGTAACGAATGTAAATTATGTTTGTGATCAACAACAACAACAACAAATGCTTATTTAAATTCAACTGTAAAGTCAATAAGAAAATTCATAGCATTTATTTATTTTCTAAAGCACTGTAATACAGATGTTATCTTATTTGCTGTTTGATGTGAAACCTGCTGAGCCTTTAAGATGGAGTAAGATATTGATGCCTCTATCTATATCAGTGCCATTCATTAAATAATTTAGAATCATGGAATCATACAGCTGGAAGAGACCACAGGGGCCATCCCGCCCAACCCCTTGCCATGCAGGAGTACAGAATCAGAGTAATCGCAACAAATGGTCATTCCAGCCTCTGTTTAAAAATCTCCAGAGAATTAGATTCAATCACACTGATTTAATATATTCCACTGCTGAACAGCTCTTTCCATTAGAATGTTCATTCTATTATTCAGGGGAATAGCTTTTCCTGAAGTTTGAATGTCCTAGAGTGTGTCTACACTGACCAATAATCCAAGGCTGATCTAGCATATTGTACATTGTTCGTATAGTTTGCTGTAAACCTCTTTGGGTCTCGTAGAGGAGGAAGGCAGTATATAAATGATATTATTTATTTATTTATTTATTTATTTATTTGCAGTATTTATATTCCGCCCTTCTCACCCCGAAGGGGACTCAGGGCGGATCACATTATACACACATAGGGCAAACATTCAATGCCCATAAACACATCAAACAGAGACAGGGACAGACAGAGGCAGAGGCAATTTAACCTTCTCCTGAGGGGATGTTCGATTCTGGCCACAGGGGGGAGCAGCTGCTTCATCATCCACTCTGATGGCACTTCCTCATTCCAAGTCGTAAATTAGTTAAACTTGCCTCCCCACTTTTATAAGTGGTACCTTATTTCCTACTTGATAGATGCAACTATCTTTCGGGTTCCTCGGTCAGCAACGAGCAGGGGCTACTTTTTTTTTTTTAAATTGACGGGTGCTCACCCCGCCACAGGCTGGCCTCGAACCCATGACCTCATGGTCAGAGTGATTTATTGCAGCAGGCTGCTCAACAGCCTGCGCCACAGGCTAATACATTAGATTGGCCCAACAGGATCTCCCCCACTACTTAGGAAGCAGAAGTCCTGACCACCCAGCAATGCCAAATGAAGTTACTGCTGGATGGACACCCCAACCCTCCCCTCCTCCTCTCCATGTAGCAGCCAGAGATTACTGTCACACAGAAAACAGGAAGACACATTGACTACCAGCCCATATATCCAGGGCACCAAAGTCTAGGAAACACAGGATGGCAGTGGAAACCCGTCCAACTGTTGAGACATGCCCAAAGCCAGGAATAGTCAGAATTCTGGGCAAGAATTCTGACTTCCCCATGTTTAGTTAATGCGACACAAGTCCACATTAAGGAACTGAGCTGGCCCTACAACAAATTAAGCTGTATGTGTAGATATGCCCTTAGTCTCTAGAACAGGGGTCCCCAAACTAAGGCCCGGGGGCCGGATGCGGCCCTCCAAGGTCATTTACCTGGCCCCCACCCTCATTTATAATATAATATTTTTATATCAGTTTTAATAATATAATATATTATATATACATATGATATTGATAATATTATCATGTTATACAATGTAATACTAATAATAATATCATATACAGTAGAGTCTCACTTATCCAAGCCTCGCTTATCCAAGCTTCTGGATAATCCAAGCCATTTTTGTAGTCAATGTTTTCAATATATCATGATATTTTGGTGCTAAATTCGTAAATACAGTAATTACTACATAGCATTACTGCCTATTGAACTACTTTTTCTGTCAAATTTGTTGTATAACATGTTTTGGTGCTTAATTTGTAAAATCATAACCTAATTTGATGTTTAATAGGCTTTTCCTTAATCCCTCCTTATTATCCAAGATATTCGCTTATCCAAGTTTCTGCCGGCCCGTTTAGCTTGGACAAGTGAAACTTTACTGTAATAATATTAATTATATGTTATATATTACATATAATATTACAGCATAGTGGTATAGTTTAATATAGTAATATATAATGCTAATATTGTGCTATGCTAATAATATAATATATTGTATGTACATACAGCTGCTCTGAGTTCCCTTCGGGGTGAGAAGGGTGGGATATAATGAATAAATAAATAATTTTAGACTTAGGCTCGCCCACTTGACTTGAAGGCACACAACAACAGCAACAACAATCCTAATTAACTTGACTATCTCATTGGCCTGATAGGTTTATGTTGGTTAAAATTGTTTTCATTTTAAAATATTTTATTGTTCTTTCATCGTTGTTGTTTTGCACTACAAATAAGACATGTGCAGTGTGCATAGGGATTTGTTCGTATTCCTTTTTTAAATGATAATTCGGCCCCTCAACAGTCTGAAGGATTGTGGACCGGCCCCCTGCTTAAAAAGTTTGAGGACCCCTGCTCTAGAACAAGCCAGCCTGCTCCATTTTCAACATGACATCATTTCAAATATTTAAACGTGGCTATAATGTTACATCTTGACCTTCTCTTCTCCAAACTAAACATACTCAGCTGCTCTTCATAGGG